>NC_064850.1:67458883-67651383 GCF_024139225.1 Suncus etruscus
GAGAAATCGGTGAAGGAAGACACCAAGAGACAGGAAGAGATGGGAAAGACCTATCCATACTCAAACATATCACACTTATTCATACTTTGACTCATACTCACATGCAGATTGACACACTGGCACACTAACATTCATTCATACACATTTATATATTCACATTCATTCACGCTTGCATACTCCGATACCCATTCTCTCACACATCCACACTCACATTTTCATACATATACACATCTACACACATTTACTCACACACTGACTCACACCGACTTATACGTCACACACACCCTGACACATGAATACTTATGCTCATTCATTCACACATCCATGTAACTATTCACACACCCATTCACTCAATCACATACTAACTTCACATTCATATTCATACATACTCATGTTCTCATTCATGCATTTACACACTCAAACACACTCACTCCCACACACACAGGATCACACACCAGCCCTTTGCCCCAGCTCTGTGTGAGGCAGGCAGAGACTCCCCACCTCTCCCAGGCTGGTTCCACACCCTCAAGTGTGGTCAGGCTATGAGAACACTGTCCTCTACCTGAATGGGTACCTCCACAGGCACCTGCAGAGGCCAGGGCACTCCCACATGCTGAGGGCAGCAGTGGCCATACTTTCTACTAGGACATCGCCTAGCAATAGCGAGTTTGAGTGTTCACTGAACTGCGCAGACACAGATGATACTGTGATCCACTCAGCACGAGGGAGGTGTGGGGTGCCTCCTGGATTGGCTGCTTGGCTGCCTGGATGGGGGCTTTCCCACAGGAGAGAGGGCCCCAAGAGTCAAACCCCAGGTGTTGGAGTAAGGACATAGGAGGCACAGGGGAAGAACATGAAGGGTTCTGCCAGGTCACTGAGGAAGAGATGGGGAGGCCTATTTTTTGCCTTTCTTCAGGGACCTCAAAGTAGAAGAGGCAGCTCAGTCAGAGCCTCAGTTTGGAATTCTGTGTGGCCCTGCTACCCCATTTCTAGCAGATTCTGACAACACACAAGGGAAGGGTAATGACACCACAGAAACAACCATGGGAGCTGGGGAGCACATCTCAGGGGAGGGGTATCCTCCTCTGACAGGCCCATTCAAATCCTCCCTGAAGAGAATCCAAAAACAAAAACAAAAACAAAGCATGTGAAGGCTACTGTGAAGGCTCTGAGGGCCTGTGAATCAGAGCCGCTGAGGTCCATGTCAGAGCAGGGACTGGATGTGTGATGGTCCTGGCTCCCCCTTATCCTCTCCTGCTGTCTTCCTGAGCCAAGGGCTGAGCCCAGAGTGTCTGTGGGGAATGGGGGGTGGGGGGGCTGCAGTTTACCAGGGCTTTGATTCATTGCCTAATGCAGGCAAAGAAGAAAGAGGGGCTCATCTGTAAGCCTAAGTCTCAGGCATGGCCGTGAGATTCACATCTTCTGAAGGCCCAGCAAACAGAGCCGCTCTCTAATCCTGTGGCAGGTCTGAGCCTGCCAGCCACCAGGCACAGACATGCCATCACCTAGCAGGACGCCTGTGCTGCTGTGTCTGGTCTGGCCTGGGCGGGCGCACCCTCCTCCCAGCCCTGGGCAGAGGGTTTGTGAGGAACCCAAGACAGTGAGAAGTGGCAGGGAGGAGGAGGACTAAGGTGGGCACAAAGTGGCAAAGAGAGGTGAGAGACAGAGAAAAGGAAGAAGCTAAAGACAAGACCCATAGCAGAAGGTCTGGCATGGACAGAGATGGGACATTTGGGTTCGTAGGTGGGGAGACAGTACTTAAACATGGACAGAGGACCATCAGGTGATCAGTAAGGTGGAAAACTCTACAGCAGGCTTTGGCCTCACGTTGGTTACACAGGCAAATGTAGCCCCAGGTTAAAACCCAGCTCCTTCTCAGCCAGATGTTCTTGTGCAGTGAACAACTTGCTCAAATGTATGAAAGACCTGTAAGTTAAATCAGGGCTCCCCAGTACTCACTGGAGGGCCAACTCCCAAGAGCCCCATTTTCTCCCCAAATACATTTATTCCTCTGGTGACACGGCCACCCTAGGAATCTCTCCTCTCCCACTTCAGATCCCAGTAGCCTCTCCCCACAGCCATCACACTTGCTCATCATAGGATCATGGGTGGAGGCTGCAGGAAGGACAAGAGGAACAGGGATGGGGCAGAAGGAGATGGTGCCTCTGCCTTGCCATCTCAGAAATGCACCATCGGTCCTAGGGCAGTAGAGAGGTGGCAAGATTTCAAGGTCCTCTCTGAGTTTCCATTTCCTCTGGCTCCAAAGCTTTTGCAGAGCCAGAAGCTGAAGGTGGGGGTTATGTGGACAGCGAAAAGGGGTCATTGTTGTTGCCACTGCAGCCAAAGTTGGGTCCCAAGAGGAAGAGATGAATGAAAAGCCCCCAGATTCCTCCTCATGAAACTCTGGTCTTAGGGAGAGCCCAGGATGAGAAGGAAACCAGTCCCAATCCACAAAGCCTGCATGAAGGTCCACATTCTTCTCACAGACACCTGCAGGGGCCATGTGTCTCAGAAACAATGAATTTGGGTTTGTAGATCATAAGGTTTGTTCTGGAAAGGTGAAGGACAAGACAGGAAGAAGTACTTACAAAGGGAAGGGAAGGAGGAGGAAATGACAGGAAGGGGGGGTATAATGGAAAAGGGGAGAAAATGACTGAAAAGGGGAGGAAATGACTGAGTTACAGAGAGAGCAGGAGGTCTGAATTGATCCTGGCACCACAAGGTCCCCTGAGCACTGAGCAGAGGATAGCCTTGGAGCATACCCAGGTGTGACCCCCAAATACACACAGCCAGAAAGATGAAGAAAGGATTAGCCAGGCCCCAACAGAGCAAGATCAGGAGGCCTCACTCTACCCACCGTTCTTAAGGCAGGACCCCAAATCAAACAGGGGGACAATTGTACTCACAAGATTTTCAGGCTGTAGAGTCCGGAGAAGGCTTGGCCGGGGATGTGGGAGAGGTGGTTTCCAGAGAGCCGCCTGCAAGGCAGAGCAATGGAGCCCTGAGGTTGGCAGCCCCCCAGCAGAGGGTAGGAGAGTAACTTCTATTTACAGGACCCAACGTGTGTTCAGGACCACATACTTTGTCTCATGTAATTCTCACTACCACTCTGTCAGGCACCTGTTTTTACCCTCAAATTTCTAAAGGGGAAACGAAGTCTGAACAGGGGGTCAGAGTTCACACCCAGGTGGGATTCACTTCTGCACCCCTCTCCAACACTCCTGGGTGACCTACAGTCAGCTCCACAGCTAATGTTGAGTTTGCTGCTACCCCCACCCCTGTACCCCAGACTATTCTAGTGAATCCCACTAATCTAGAAGGGCTGGAACCTGGGAGAAAGGGGTGCTGAATGAAGGGAGCCAAACTTCATGAAGTATCATGAGGTGCTCACAGGTCTAAAAGGAGCTCCTGGACAAAAATGTACCAAGTGATAGAAGCTGAGGATGGAGCTTTGCTGGGTCCTGTCCCAACTGCCTTCTGTCCAGCATGTCTCACGTGCAAATACTGTATCCCACATACTGTCTTCAGACACCATAGATGGTGCTGAGCACCCCTCTCCCTCTCTACCTACTCTCTTATCCCTCCTCACCCTCCCTCCCTGACACCCTCCTTTTCCTCCTGCACTTTTTCTTTGGGGGGGGGGTCACACCCAGCAGCGCTAGGGGTTGCTCCTGGCTCTAGACTCAGAAATCACTCCTGGCAGGCTCGGGGGACCATATGAGATGCAGGATTTGAACCATTGTCCTTCTGCATGCAAGGCAAATGCCTTACCTCCATGTTATCTCTCTGGCCCCTCCTCCTGCACTCTTTTCCTTTCCCTCTCTTCCTGCCCCATCTCCTCTCCCTCATCTTCCCTCTCCTCCTTGCCCCACTTCTTCCCTCCCTCTCCCTCCCCCCCCTTTGTTTTTTGAAGGTGTCAGGGATCAAACCCAGAACCTCCCCTGCAAAACAAATGTTCTGTTTTGCTGAGCCACATGCCTCACCTAATTAGAATCTTAATTTGACATTTGTCGGGTTTTGTTTGTTTGGGGCCACACCCAGCGATGTTCAGAGGCTACTCCTGACTCTGCACTCAGGAATCACTCCTGGCAGGCTCAGGAGACATAAGGGATATTGGGAATTGAAGTAGGTTCAATTGTCTATTGAAAAGCAAATCCCCTCCCTACAGTACTATCTCTCTGGCCCATTGGTTTTGTGTGTGTGTGTGTGTGTGTGTGTGTGTGTGTGTGTGCGCACACGCGCGCGTGTGTTTTAATAAAAATCATGTGAGGGGAAGGGCCAAAGCGATAGCACAGCGGTAGGGTGTTTTCCTTGCCTACAGCTGATCCAGGATGGACCTCGGTTTCAATTCCCGATGTCCCATATGCTCCCCAAGCCAGGAGCAATTTCTGAGCACAGAGCCAGGAGTAATCCCAGAGCATCACCAGGTATGGCCCAAAAACAACAACAACAAAAAAGGGTAGGGCTGGAGAGATAGCATGGAGGTAAGGTGTTTGCCTTGCATGCAGAGGGACGGGGTTCAAATCCCAGCATCCCACATGGTCCCATGCCAGGAGCGATTTCTGAGAATAAAGCCAGGAGTAATCCCCTGAACGATGCCGGGTGTGACCCAAAAAACCAAAAACCAAATTAAAAGAAAAAGGTAATGTGGGGGACCAGAGCAATAGGAGATTGAATGAGGCACTGCCTTAGACACAACTAGCATAGGGGCTCCCAAGTACCACCAGGAGTGATTCTGGAACACAGAGCGCAGGATAAGCCCCAAGCAGCACTTGGGAGTGGCCCAGAAACAAACAAGAAGCTCTGTGAAAAGGCATCTCTGAGGCTTCCAAACCAGGGTTCTGGCAGGCAGCGCCCTATGTACAGTCCTGTGGAGGGGGTTCTAAAGGGTTCAGGATAAGCCATCCCTGCAGAAGCTCAGCCCTGGCACCACCCATGTGCTGGGTGCAGTGGCAACTGCCATGGGTGGTCTTGTGCCACAAATGTGTGGTCCCCACCAAAATTACATCTCAGCTCGACCCTTGTCATCACAACAACAACAAAGGGAAGGGAAGAAGAGCTGGGCTGGCCTTTGTAGGAAGGCGGAAGACCAGAGTCCAGACTAAAATGTCTGGGTGTGTCAAGGGAGGTCCCATCGCCTCCCAGGCTCCCTGCTTTGATGGATCTCCTTGGACTGCTGCCTGGCCCTGGCTCCCACAACCCTGTATATGCTCCTTGCTGCTTAGTGCTGTGCCCCTCACCCCAATGCATGTAAATCCCCCAGCTCCGAAGCCCAGAGGGGGCAGCTCACTGCCAGACCCCACCCACAGTCAGCACCCCTGAGCTTGCCCTGGGCTCAGAAGTTCACCAAGTACTTAGCCTGAGAAGCCTAGCAAGGCTGATGGGACAGAATTATCTGGGGTGGGTGACCTGTGCAACTGGGGAGCAGTGTCCAGGGTCAATTGGAGCCAGGATAAAGGGGTGATTGTAAATGACTTTGGGGTATTCAGTTTGAGCAAGTCTTGGGGGAACTTGAGAGCCCAGGATCACCAGACAGGTGGGGGGAGCACAGGTGGGAGGAGGAAGGAATGTGCTCAGAGTAGATTGGTGGGCACCATCCCCAACTCATGGTTTATTCCAAAGCTGCATCAAGGGGACTGGAACAGGGTGGCTGAGAGGAGCCTGAGGGTTTAAGCAAGGAGGACTTTGCAGAGGAAGTGAGCTGCTGCTCAGTCAAGTGATAGGCAGGTGTGTGGCGAGTGTCAGAGAACAGAGCGTGTCCATCAGAGTGTTTCCTGGCTGGGTGAGACCAGGCAGGTACATGTTGATGCACACTTGGTCCTCAGGCCAAGTTCAGAGCAAGTGAGGGAGTTGGCAGCGCTTGGCAGAGTCTTGGCTTCCCATAGCCCACCACAGAAAGTTCTGGAGCCAGAGTCATGAAAAGGCAGTCAGAAAATTCCAGGTGTGAAAGGCCACGGGGAGAGGGGTCAAGGGAAGGGACAGAGGCAGAAGAGAAACTTGCAAATCCTGGCACCGGTAGAGACTGACAAGGACCCAGGGGCCAGGACAGTTAGTGGGACTCGCCCAGAGAGTTTTCCGATGCTCGATGCCCCCAGATGAGTTGGTCAGCAGGTAAGAAAACAAGAAGGCTGAGTGCCCAGAGTGTGGCCCACAGGGCTGGTTTCTGTGGGTTGGACTGCCAACAACAGCAGTCGTGTGTCCCCTAGTCCTTCCTCTGTGTCCCCATTTACCAGGAGACCGCCCGAACCCTGCCCAGACTCACAGCTCCTCCAGGAAGCGCAGGTGCTGGAACAGGCCGGGCCACAGCTCCGTGAGGTTGTTCATGCTCAGGTCTCTGCGGGGACAAAAGGGGAAGGATTGAGTGTCCAGCCTGCACTGTCCCTGCCACCACGGAAAAGGCCCAGAGCATCCGTGAGGCTCATCAATGCCCAAAGCCAGTCTGGGGGATTGACAGAGAGCCTTATGTCCTCCATATCCCAACCATGTACTCCTCTTTTCCCTTTTGTCTCTCTTTCCTCCCATCAGATGCCCTGGAAAGGGCTGTGATCAGGAACTAGAGGAAAATTCCAGAATTTCAAGCTTGGAATTTCAACTGTTGGGGTGCATGCTAAGGTGCGTGCCCTGGAAGGGTGGGATGGGGGCAGGGCAATTCCCAGCACAGCAACCTCGGACTGTGGGGCCCCTAGGACTATCTCTTCTGCCTCCTAAAAAAAGTAGAACATTCTGAGGAGTTCAGAGCAGAGGGAGAAGACTCACTTTTTTCTTTTCTAGATTCAAGTATTTTTTATTTCTGGTAACTTTTCAATAAAATTAACTTAAAAAGTCACTTTTGTTTGCCAGCATTTTTCTTTTTAAGATAGGCAATTACAAATTTGTTGAGTTCCAGCCATACAATGTCCAACACCCATCCCTTCACCAGTACATATTTCCTACCACCAATTTCCCCAGTTGCCCTCCCCACTGCCTGCCTCTATGGCAGACATTTTCCTCTCTCTCTCTCTCTCTCTCTCTCTCTCTCTCTCTCTCTCTCTCTCTCTCTCTCTCTCTCTCTCTCTCTCTCTCTCTCTCTCTCTCTCTCTCTCTCTCTCTCTCTCGGTCTCTCTCTCTTTTCTTTTAGAACTGTGGTTTGGGGGCCGGAAAGATAGCACAGCAGTAGGGCATTTGCCTTGCACGAGGCTGACCTAGGACTGACAGTGGTTTGATTCCCGGCATTCCATATGGTCCCCTGAGCCTGCCAGGAGCTATTTCTGAGTGTAGAGCCAGGAGTAACCCTTGAGCGTTGCCAGGTATGACCCAAAAAACAAAAAACAAAACAAAACAAAAAAAAGAACTGTGGTGTAATATTGCTACTGAAGAGGTACTGTACAAATCACTTTACCTCCTTTCAGCACCCAGTTTTTGTTCAGACTGAGAGTTTCCAACTATCATATTATAGTGGTCTCTTCTCTGCCCTAACCGCACACACCCCTATTTGTGGCAAGATTCCTAGTATCTGATATACTTTTTATACGTGGGGAAACTGAGGCCCAGAGTTCCTAACCAGAATATTCTGCAGAGCAAGCTCACACTACATCACTCCGAGAGGGAGCAGAGACTTCACTTCTGCCTGTCCCAAATTTACCACTGCAAGGTTTGCTGCCCCCTCCCCTGTTGCACTCACCCTCCCTCAGCCTCCTCTTCTCTTGTGGCTCAGCCGTCCTAGGCCCTCCGAGGATCAACACCAACATCTCTCCCCACCTCCCCATCATCGAGATGCCCTGAGGGGTCCCCATAGATAGCCAGGGTCCCACTGAATTCTCACCCCCACCCCAAAGAGGGTCAAGGTCAAAGAAACAAGAGGAAAGAGCTAGTTTTGGGGTCAAAGGCCCAAAGCATTAGGGTTCCCTCACCCTTCACACGGCTCACAGCAGCTGCTCGCCCAGTTAGGCCACTCCTGAGGTACAGAGGTGGGTTCAGTGGAGACCACCCTGGACTACACACCAGCTCCAAGCCTGCCTGCAGCTCCCCCTATCCCTAGAAATGGCCCCCAACCTCAGTGTCTCTAACCCCCAGCTCCCACCCTGGACAAAAGCACTGTGTTGGCTTACTGTGCGCTCAGAGAGGGCGGCTGGCCTGGCAAGGGAGCCCAGTCCTGGTCTATAAAAAGACTGTTTAGTCTCGTGTGCTCGGATCTTTGATAAGGACAGACTTCGGACGCCATGTGCCCTGGAAGGAAGGGGTGCGTGTGCCACAGCCAGGGGCCTTCCAAGCCTCCTTTCACTCTCCCTGCTTCGCCAAGAAACTGAAGGGCCAAGAGTTCTGGCCTCTACTTGGGGCTTTGAAAGGTCCACCACAGGGCAGATTGTCTCCAGGGCAGGAGCCCAGCTAGGGCTCCCTGAGGTGGGGACTTCACCAGCCAGCCGCGTCTGCCTGACTCGTCTTCAGCCAGGAGAAGCGCGTCAGTGCCCCAGAAAACGATTACCTCTAAATATTTACCCTGCGCATTTCTGGACGTGTCTCCACAGGCGCACGGGCTGTGACTCAGGCCTCATCACTCAGTTGTCCCTCGGGGGCCGCAGCTCAGAGGCTCTGATGTGGCTCCATGAGGCCCCCCCCCCCCCCAACCCCCTGCCCTGCCTAGCGGCCTCATTGTTCTCTCCTGGAAAGGAGGGGGCCTGCACCCCTAGCCCGCCCCCACATCCTGCCTGAAGACAACACACAGCCCAGCTGCGGTGCTCCTTGGGGGGGGGGGAGCCCTGCCTGGCCCTCTCACAAAAGGAAAAGGGGTGAGGCTGGTACCAAGGAGAGGGGCAGGAAATGGAATGCAGGCTGGTAGAGGGGGCAGATGGGATTTCACAGTGCAGAGATCCTTCACACTGATGCCACGGGCCCAGAGATGCACTGTGCAGTCAGGGGAGCCCTCACAGGCAGCTCTGCATGGGATCCCTGGAAGGGAGCTGTGTACCTGATGATGCCGCCTTCTTGGCAGGGGGCCATCCTTGTGCTACTAGAGGGCACCACAGTGGTTGAACCAGTTTCACAGGGTCCTTCACCCCCGCTAGAGGGTCCCACTCCTGGCGAGAGAGTTCTACCCCAAGGCTCACAGGGTCCCATCTTAGGGCTCAGAGGGTCCCACCCAAGGACTCAGATAGTTCTGCACCTCTGGTTCTGGGCTGAGACGGCTGTGCTAACCCACACCCTGGTACTCACAGCACAGGTGCATGTGGATATGCTTTTCCACTGGGAGCAAGCACCCAGAAACCCCATAAGCATGTATTCCAGGATCTTAGGTGCTGTCACTGTCCTGGTTTCCTGAAGCACAGAAGAGCAGCGCTGACCGGGCACAGAGGAGTCTAGCTTTGGGTCAGAATCTTTATGGGCTGCTTAGTGCCATTGGCCCCAAAGCCTGGACATCCCCCAGGGTCCGCAGGAGCACACAAAGGCAGTTTGGGGGATCCAACTTGGGCTGAATTGACTTTCTAGAGCCAGAACTCACCCTCTGATTGCTACAAATACCTGAGCAGTCACACGAGACATGCATGCTAGCTCTAGGGGCCTCTGTAGAGACCCCCAGAACAGAAGAGTGGGGCTCCCCTGATCCCACTGCGGGTGCTCCCGGAAAATTCCCAAGCAAGTCCAGGCACTTTCCACTCTGTACACTCTCAAGTGCATCCCCAGGACTGAGAGGATGGTGCCCCCTCTGAGGCTGCCCATCAGAGGCCTCATACAGCGTCAGTGGACAGAGTCCTGCAGCATGGGGACAGGAGGGAGTCGATGCAGTGAGACTGGCAGAAAGGGGGGTGAAGAAAAAAGGGGCAGCCCTAGCATGGGACATGGAAGTTTCTGGCTGCACATTAGGAAAATGTTCTCAGAGCTTCAGTCTGTGGCGCAACCGGACCACCCAAGGAAGTGGGGTGAGGCAGTGTCGCCATGGAGACGGGAACAGGTTGGATGAGAGGGAGGATGCTGGGGAACTGAGGGGCAGAGAGCCCCCAAACCCAAAACTGAAGGGCCATAGGAACCCCTGAAGACAATTTGGCCTGTACCCAAGGGCCCCAGGGGGTCTTTTTTTGGGGGTCTTTTTTCCAAGGGGGAAAGAAACAGGGAAAGTCCAAGCACCAAGTGCTAGGCAGATAAGGAAGCCTGACCCCATCTGCACTGGCCCCAGAATGGCCTGGGAAGCAGGACTCCTCCACATATTCCCACTGAGTTCACAGCTGCTCAGCTTTGCCCCTCTCTATTGCCAGCTAAGGGCATAAGAGTGCCCGTTTGAGCTGTGTGTCCAGCAGACAGCACCCACCGTTCCCTCCACAGCAGCCAGCCTGGGCACATGCCATGCCTGCATGCATTTTTTATTTTTCCCGTGTGGCACTAATTAACCAGGAGCCTGCCTGGCATGGCCGGCCTCCATGTTCCCATCTGTAAATGAGGCATAATAACAGAGTGGCACACAAGGGTTGGGGCGAGAATTATATGAGTTACTAAGTGCCAGACAAACCCGCGCTCAATAAAGACGCCTTCTTACTAATGTTATCTCCTGGAGCTGAATTACAGTGATTAGTGGATAATGATCCACACAAGATGAATGTCTTCACTGACACAGATATTTCAACGCACTTCCCCAACCCAGTTCTTCTGCTTTAAGGGCTCAAGTCTGGCAACACCGGGGTGCTTGCCAGGCAGTGCCGATGTAGGGGAGCTACTGCCACAGTGCTCCACTAGACATACCTGAGAAAAAGTAAAGCCAAGTCCTTCCTCTCCAGAATCCCTCCAGGCCTAGAGTAATAGCCAGGAGCTGAAAGTACCTGCCTTGAAAGCATAGTCATGGTTCAAATCCTCAGTGTGGTGCCCAGGGTAGTCCAGCCAACTCTTCTTTCAGAGCCTGCCAGCTCTGCCATCTGCTATTCCTGGCTACACCATAGCCAGGAATGTGCAAATACCACAAAAGGAGGCAAGACACCCCGCTCCTCAACGGAGCAGAGGAAAGAAAGGCCAGCACTCTTTCAGTCATGGCTGGGAGCATAGCCTCTGAAGACTACTGTGTGAGCTCCACAGGACAGGGAAGAGAAGGTGGAAAGAAGAAACTCCAACAACCAAAACCTCCCTGCAGGATAGGCTAACCAGTCCTTGGGAGGCATGACTGGCCAGTAGTGCAGAAGTCCACCTAGAAAGGGCCAATGGGCAGGCTGGCTGCTGGGACTATCTGTGCTCAGAGAAAACTTGCTGATGAGAGGCGGGTGAGCTGCAAGGAGGCAAAGACTGTAGGTGATGGGGTCCAAGGGCATGAGATCAAGGCCATAATCTCTGTTGCATCCTAGTCCGCTGTGGGCTGAGCACTAGGGGTCTGTCCCTGGAAGATTCAATAAAGTTTCTGGGGAAAGATAGTTGCTCACAAATTAACAACAAAAGGGGCCGGGTAGGTGGCGCTGGAGGTAAGGTGTCTGCCTTGCAAGCGCTAGCCAAGGAAGGACCTCGGTTCGATCCCCCGGCGTCCCATATGGTCCCCCCAAGCCAGGGGCGATTTCTGAGCACATAGCCAGGAGTAACCCCTGAGCATCAAACGGGTGTGGCCCAAAAACCAAAAAAAAAAAAAAAATTAACAACAAAAATGTCACCAATGTTCTCCACATTCTCAGCTCTGCAGTTTGTAGAAAAAAAAAAAAAAAAAAGGTTAGATTGACTCAATCCCAGAGATGTTCTGAACTGCTGCAGAGGAAGTGCCAGGATCTGGAGCAGGGAGCAGGGAAGGTGGGGTGGGTCTTCTGGGGAGATAGCAAGCAGTGGAGAGATCCTATATCCCCAGTACTGCAGATAGAAGAGTTCTTAACTGCCTGAGCAGGAGGGGTCCCAGTACCCCTAAGCCTGTTCGTCAGTGGTGCCCGAAACTCCAATTTGACACCCCATGTTCTCCAAGCACCCCTGAATAGACATGCATCCTCTGCTTACTTCACTCAGACCTTAGGCTACCTAGTAGGCTCGGGACAGAGTGGACACCAGAATTCCAGCTTCAAAACCCAAGGGACTGTGCTGCCCTCTCCATAGCATCTCAGTCCCCTATGCCATCTCCTCTGTCCCCTGATGCCTAGTGGCACCCAGTCTTTGAGCTTTGAATTTCCAAACAAGGCCAAGGGCTCAGAGCAGGATCAGGGGATGGTATCATACTGCAGCACACAGTCCCCATGGCCTTGTGTGGGGGACTGTGAGAGCTATAGTTGCCTCAGTGAAGGGGGACAAAGTCATTCTTGCTTGACATTATCATAAGTGACAAAAGAGGCTCCCAGCTTGCCTGGAGAGGCCAGAGGCCTTTGATGAATAAGGAGGAAGATGAGGGGGTGCGAAGGGAAGACAGAAGGCCTGGCTCCTGAATACTTGGGGAATTGGGGTCCCCTTGTGAGACCCAAGGAAGCCCTGGTTTTGCTAAGCCAGGATTAGGCTGGTGCAAATCAGGCTGGACTGGGGAGAAGGAAGGACAGAGATGACACCCCTAATTCAGGGAGGATCAGGAGAAGATGAGAGAAATGAAGGGTCTGTGGTAACTGGGTCTTATGTTAAGGGCCGTAGAACTGGGATGACCCCCCTGATGGCATATGGGCATGTTCATGCACTTAGCTCTCTCTGGGAGAAAGCAGGCATGATGGGGGGGGGGCAGGAGAGCAGAACTGTGGGACCCAACTTCCAATAGACACTTGCTGATAGGAGAGAGGCAGTGGCAAACACCTGCCCAGAACTTCAGGGACAGAGGATGGCTCTACCTAGGCCTGCCAAGCCCTGGGCTCAGACAGGCTGACAGGACATCTTACGCTACAGCCAAGAGCAAGCTGGGGCTGAGATGGAGTCTGCAGAAGCTCCAATCTCAGTCAAATGTGGAAGAGACACCTGCTTCCACAGTGTTACACTGGCAGACCTGGTGACTGGCAGCCAGGAGCCATGAGTGTAGGCACTCTGCCAGGCCCAGTGCCAGGCAAAGGTTTCCAGAGCGGAGCATGGCACAGGGATTGTGCAATGTGTGGTACTTCTTCCCCAACTCTGCCCTCCTTGCCAAACCATGCCACCCACAGGCAAAGACCTTACAGGGCCCAGTCGGCCCCAGCATGTGGGCAAAGGGCAGCCAAGTGCTGTGAGCCACTCAAGCCTCTTTCCTCCCTCCTGCACTGTTGGGACACCCCTCAGGCTCCCAGAGCCACTGTGGCCAACACGAGGCTGTTTCTGCTCACTTGAATTGAAGCCAGAGCTGAGAAAACAGCAGTGGGCTGAGTCTGCCTCCGTCTGCAGGGCAACCAGGTCTTATCCCTAGTAACACATGGTCTCCCCAATCTCCGAGCACCCTTGGGAGGACCCCCAAGCACAGAGATCAGAGTAATACCTATGCATCATGAGGTATGGTCCCCAGACAAGCAAATAAACATCAACCAAAAATGAAAACTGAGGTTAGAGCTACAGTACAGCAGAGAAGGTGCTGGCCTTGCACCTTGCCTGACATCCCTTGCCTGGCATCCCATAGGGTCCCCTGAACCCTGCCAGGAATGAACCTGAGGGCAGAGCCAGGAGTAAGCCCTGAACACCGCCAGGTGTGCCCCCCGAAAAAACCCCACACATAAATAAATAAAATGCTGTGCCTCAGTCATAGCAGCTGCACCTCCAGGCTCCTTGGCCCACAAACCCATTTCTAACCTTTGCTTGGCCATGCTGTGACTGTGGACATCTCCTTCCTGATTCCTGACTTAGTTTCCCCATTGAAAATGGGCTAGCCAGGGGTCTCAAACTCAATTTACCTGGGGGCTGCAGGAGGCAAAGAAGGGTGATCCTTGAGTGCAAAGTCAGTAGTAAGCCTTGAACATTGGTGTGTGTGTGTGTGTGTGACCCAAACAACTAAAACAAAACAAAACAAAAAAAAGATTCCTCTAGGGCAGGGCTACAAAATGTACGGAGGGCTGCAAACGGCCCTCGGGCCGTGAGTTTGAGACCCCTGCTAGACCAATGCTCCCCATCAAGTGTGTGCAAGTAAGGGGGTAATGACAGGTGCTTAGATAAGGGCAGGACTGAGCACTTAGTCCCAATTTCCTCACTCAGGTCCCTGCATCCCTCCGCAAAATGCTCACCAAGAAACTGTTCAGGGCTAAACCTATCAGACCTAAGGCCCAAGCCCTCCACCCACACCACACTGGATGATTCCTTCTTTATTAGGGACCGTCCTTCTTCCCGCTGGCAGGTGTTGCAACAACCTCCTGTACCCCTGGAGTGGAGATAGCTCACAACACACCAGGTTCTCAATGCAGCTGCAGAAATTCCCAGCAGGTCCAGCCTCAGGCCAGGGAGCTAAGCCCGAAGTCACTGTGCGTGCCACAGCTAGGTAGACCCAGGGCACCTTGGTTTGCGGCTACACAGGTGCCTCCCCAAGGCGCCGAGCTTCTTCCTCCTGCATTTGGTGGCTGCATCCATAGATGATCTCCAGTAGTTTCACTGCAGGCCGAGTGGAAAGTGTGGAATGGGGGCCTGGGCTGGAGCATCCCCGCCCTCACCTGCATCCCCCAGCACACCATGGAAAAACAGCGCAGGGCGGGCGAGCAGGCAGGGCGTTCTGGGTCAGCCCTACCCTCAGGAGGCACCAGCTGCCACTTCTCCCGTGCCTGCCTATGATGCCACCTGCCTAGGCGCTCATCTGCTCCGCCTTTGATCTTCTGATCTCTGGCCAGGGTCCCCCAGCCAAAGGCATTCCTCTGTCTCAGCCTCCTCCAAGGGAAGGCAAAGGGCTGGGCTCCTTCCCTTCCCCCCAAGCACCGCCCCATGTTGTGTGTGTAACCAGGACTACCCCAGGCCTGGAATAAGGTACCAGCCAGGTTCCCTGGTGGGGAGTGGGGGGAAAAGGGAAGGGGAGGGAGGTTGGGAGGGGCTGGCCACTGGGGCTACTGCTGGGCCTGGTGCCCTTGACTGGGCTGGCACCATGCAGAAGATGCCTTGTCCTTGTCCCCTTGAGTGCAGCAGGGCCTGGCAGAACACAGCACAAGTCTGTGTGGAGACAGGGAGGAGGAGATGGCTCAGCCCTTGGAAAGCGTAGGAGAGATTGAGACCACTTCCTACTGGACAGAGCCTCGAATACCAGTGCAGATGAGACTGCAGTAGACCAGGAGGCAGTCAGGGAGATTTCCTAAAGGAAGCCCACCCCCAGAGGCTAGGAGGATGACCAGCCCTCCCAGAGGCTCTATAGGGGTGTAAATGAGTCAGGAAGCCTAGAAGGTGGAGGCATAGATGTATCAGAAGGTATATTCATCTCCCAACCCCTCAAAGTTATTCCTATGGTTCTACACAATCGTGAGATCAGCTGAGGGTGAGAGTCTCCAGAAGGGCACAGAGAAATCAGAGGGCTGGGTGCGGAGGTGGGTGCAGAGATCCCAGTGATGTAGCCTCAAGCCAAAGACGCTAGCAGCACCACAAGCTGCTTAAAGGGCTGTCCCAGGGCCTGGAGTCACACAGTCCTGCCAATGGTTGCATCTTGGCCTCTGGCCTTCGAAGCTCTGACAGGATGAAGTTGGAAGTCTAGGCCTTCTTTAAGGAAGTAGAAGGCATATGACAAGCAGAGAACGGTCAGGGGGGTCTCCGTATTCTGCATGGTCACCCTCCTGTGGCTCCCCTTCCCTCTTTCTTATCTCCTGATGCCTCAGCTCTAGGACCACCTGCACCACCACCCAGCCTCTTCCTGAGTCACATGGCCCAGTAGTCCTACCCCCGGTGTGAAAGCAACAGAAATACAAGGATAGGGCACAGCTGCTCAGCTGCTCGGTCCAGCACTGTCTGTGACACCCCAATGGGTGGCAAGTAGTGTTCATGGAGAGCAGAGGGCTCTCCTGGTGGTGTTCCCCAGAGCAGACACTACAGACACAAATGCAAACCAGCCATGCTTTGAGAGTCTGGGGGAGAAAAGCCAGACTTGTAATCCTGCTCCCTTAGCCTAAGGGTAGCAGCATGCAGAACAGGCTCGGAACATGAGACACACACAGAATATGTGCAGAACACACAGAGAACTGTGCAGAATATGCGCAGAGCACAGAGAACATGCGGGGCATATAAGGAACATTGTGGAACATAGAGCACGTGAAGAACATGTGCAGATGCATGCAGAGCATGCACATAACATAGGCAGGACATACAGAAAGCTCAGCTGCTTACTGTCTGGTGCATGTTCTGCTTGTGTAAGTTCTCATGCCCTACTCTTGGGACAGTTTCTCTGTTCTAGGATGCCTGTTATGCTGAAAAGTCAGCTCACAGCTCCAAGTCATGTCATCCATGGTCATGTCAGGATTCTGGAAAAGACTACCAAGAGGGGCCCGGAGAGATAGCACAGCGGTGTTTGCCTTGCAAGCAGCCGATCCAGGACCAAAGGTGGTTGGTTCAAATCCCGGTGTCCCATATGGTCCCCCGTGCCTGCCAGGAGCTATTTCTGAGCAGACAGCCAGGAGTAACCCCTGAGCACTGCCGGGTGTGACCCAAAAACCAAAAAAAAAAAAAAAAAAAGACTACCAAGAGCCCAAGGCTTTTCTCTTTGGCCATACCTGAAGAACAAAACCATAAGTGGGGCAATTTGGGAAAAGCCCAATTCTACCTACTGGGCCAGAAAGGCAGTGCAGTATGTAGAGCACCTGTTTTGCACACCGCTAACCTGGGTTCAATTCCTGGTCCCACAGATGGTCCCCTAAGCTCACCAGAAGTGATCTTTTTTTTTAAACTTTATTGATTGATTGATTGATTGATTGGTTTGGAGCATACCCAGCAGTACTTAGTGGCCACTCCTGGCTCTGCACTCAGAAATTGCCCCTGTCAGGCTGGGGGGTTGTATGAGATGTTGGGAATTGAACCAGGTCCCTCCCAGGCAGGCCACAAGCAAGGCAAATGCACTAACGCTGTGCTATCTCTCAGGCCCCAAGAAGTTATCCTTGAATGCAGACCTAAGCGTGAACCCTGAGCACTTTCCTCCACTCCCAAAAACCACCTTCACCAACACCCACTGCCCCATCACAAATTTCTCTCCCTCCCCACTCTAATTTTTCTAAATAAAACTATCTTATTTAAAATAAAGGTTAATAAAAAATAATAAAGACTTGGATGGAGATTGTACAGTGGTTAAGTCTTGCAATGGTTGACCCAGGTTCAATCCTCAGCACCCCATTTGGTCCCTCAAGCATCTGCAGGAGTGATTCCTGAGCACAGAACAGGAGTAAGCCCTGAGCACCAGCAGCTATGACTCAATCCAAATAGAACCATTTTGCAAGTTTCCCATGAGCCCTGGCTATGAATTCCCCTACAGACTCCCACATCAGCCTAAGCTTCATCTCCATGCTCCCTTATGCAATGGAAATGGGGTCTCCAATTCTGGGTGCGCTTATATCAACAATCCACCTACCCCAGTCCTTGCACAGGAGGTGCTCAAGAAACACTTGATGAGACTCTCCTAGCCAACCTTTGGTGTTCCCACATACCCCACTTCCTCCCTTTCCACAGCTGGCTTCCACTAAGATACCCCACTGTGGGAGGTGGGGGGACAGAGCCACAGTAGAGTGTGTAGGGTGTTTGTCTTGTATGTAGTTTACCAACGTTCAATCCCTGACACTCTACAGCTTATCCTAACTAAAAGATCTGATTTCTAACCGCCTGCATCTAACTTTGTCTTAATTAAGTCATTTTCTTTATTAATTAAATGTGCTTTATTGTTTTCTTTTTTTTTTTTTTTTTTTTTTTTTTGGTTTTTGGGCCACACCCGGTGACGCTCAGGGGTTACTCCTGGCTATGCGCTCAGAAGTCGCTCCTGGCTTGGGGGACCATATGGGACGCCGGAAGATCGAACCGCGGTCCGTCTCCTAGGCTAGCGCAGGTAAGGCTTACCTTACCTCCAGCGCCACCGCCCGGCCCCTATTGTTTTCCATAGTTAATGTTTCCAATGGTATAATGTTTTACTGTGTATTTTAATGTATTAAGCCTGTTTTTTTTAATGTATGTTATGCAATTATACTTTTGTGCTTGTGTGTAGGGAAGGTTAATAAGAACAGAAAGTTCCCCCCAAAATAGTTTAAAGATATAGGAACAAAAATAGTTCCAGGATAGTGCTTGGTAAAAAGCATTAAGAGAATTTTAAGTTACAGGTGTATGGTATATTTTGCAGAAATGTTATGTTTTTTAAAAGGGCTGGTATGTTAATTTTCACTTTATTATATTGTTGGTTTGGAAATATTACCCGCCTTTGACTAAAGGCAAAGTCAGGATTACAAAAGCTTCATTTATATTTCAGAGAAGGGGGAGATGTGACTCCCTCATTCCTGGAAGGGGTCTTGGGAAGGTTAGATAAGGCCTTTGACCCAAGGGTTTAGGGTCTTTGCCAGCATGGAGGTCAAAGGAAAGATGGCTGAAAGAAGTTAAGATGCAGGGCAAGCTAAGGATAGCATGTGTAAATGGTTGAGATTGACCACACATGTGGTGGATAGGGTATGAATAAAGCTGATATTCCCTGAAGCCTGTCTGAGTGAGTCTGATTCCCACCGAGACCACCTGAAGATGATGACCTGCCAGTTAATGGGGGATGGAGCCACATAGCCGGGGCCTAAGGACAGAGGCCTCCTCCACCATCCAAACCCATCCTAAGGGTTGAATGCAACAATACCCCATATGAGCCCACCAACCCCAGGTCTAAGCACAGAACAAGGAATAAGCACTGAACACTGCTAAGTGTGGCCTAAAAACCAGGAAATAAAACTAAAGGAGCCAAACCAGCTGGTGCCTCTCTCCATTCTAAAACCATGGCCCCTCATTTTCCCATCCACCCACCTGTGGTCTCTCTCTGCACCTCTACCACAAGAGTTACCCTGCTTGGCCCCGAGAGCCTGGGCTCATGCCAGGCACTCATTGGAAATCCCAGAACTCACATCCTATCACTAGTGTCATTAGCACCTGTCCTCCGGCCAAGCCTGGGCCAGACACAGACCTTTGATCATCTTGGCTTGTAGGAAACAGAAAGGAAATGTTTAAAAGAGGTTTCTTTAAAAAGGAATTCTAAAGATAATAAAAGAAAGAAGAAAATGAAAAACAAAAAAAGGAATTTTATTAGAGGGAATGACTAGAAAAGGCAAATGCTTCTGAGGACCTTATTTACAGAGCAGATGGTCTCATGAAAAGCAAAAGAGGACAGGCTTCAGCCCCACTCTTCCTCTTCTGCTCTTTCCATGTGTTTATGACAGATGGTACAGACAGTACAGGTGGTACAAGTGGTATAGGCAGTGCGGATAGTATGGACACTACAAGCAATACAGATGGTGCTGATGGTACAGGCGGTACAGATGGTATAGATGGCAGTTGAGGCAGAATAGATGGTGCAGACGGTACAGGCGATATAGATCATATAGATATTACAGGAAGCACATCCAGTACAGATGGTACAGGGAACACAGGTGATCCAGACTACAGATGGTACAGGAGGTACAGGTGGTGCAGATGGTACAGATGATACAGATGGCATAGATGGTACATAGACTGTACAGATGGCCAGGCTCTCATCACTACTCCCAGCTCTCCTCCACTCCTTGGCAAGTGAGGGCCTCTGCTGAGGGTGAGGGGAGCTTGCTTGCTCCAGCCCACAAACTTCAGCCTTCTCTTTTCCCTCTACTATTTCCATGTGTTTGTTACTATCCACTCACTCAGCCCCTGGTTTATTCATCCACAAACACTCTTCACTCAACCATTAGTTTATTCGTCTATTCACTCACTCTTCACTTATCCTCTTGATTATTCATCCATCTATTTATTCATCCACTCACTCTTCACTCATCCATTGTTTATTCATCAATTCATTCCTCACTTATTCCACCACCCCCTTTGAACACCTATGAACAGAAGATTTATGCC
This sequence comes from Suncus etruscus, assembly GCF_024139225.1. Lineage (NCBI taxonomy): Eukaryota > Metazoa > Chordata > Mammalia > Eulipotyphla > Soricidae > Suncus > Suncus etruscus. The sequence continues at coordinate 67,478,747 of NC_064850.1, forward strand.
AGCACTGAGAGTATGTCGGTGGCCAGGGCTCTGCACTCCTGGGGACAGTCTCTGGTTTGGGGAGCAGACAAGCCCCTGGGAGCAGGAGCAGGGATGAAAGTAAGTTCTGGACACAGGATGCACACAGGAGCCTTGGCAGAGCCTTAAAGAGCTGAGAAAGCTCTGTCTGCCCTGACTTCTTCCTAACTCTGAAACCTCTCCTGAGCTGCACCCTCGCACAATATCACAGCAGGGGTGAGAGCTCTTCTGTGCCTGGGTCTGACCTAGCTGCATCGCAAGTACAGAGAAATTCAGGGCAGGCTGGCCAGACACTCAGATGACAGCCTAATGTCTTCAAGGATAAACTGGGGCCAGTGGTTGGCACCACTTGAGCAGCACACTTCACTCCTAACACCTGCTCTGAGCATCCCCTTTTGAGTCAAACAGTTCTTGGAAAGTGAGATCCATAGTTAGGAGAGTCTGCCTTAGGCACCCCAGCAGAAATCTTGGTTTTGCTCATGTTTTTACCAGACTGATTCTCAGAGACAGTTATGGGCTGGCCTGGGCCAGCTCTGCCCAGGAGGTGGGCAGCCATGTGGGCATTCCAGATATTGGGGCAGAGTTGGGGGGTGGGCAGGCAGAGACCCTCTGACATGGGCTCAGGGCCCCTGGGGACTGAGCTCATGCCACCTCTGGGGTCTCCAGATTTGACAAAGCAGTCCTCTAAGCTCTGCCCTTATGGACTCTGTCATAGTGGCTCCATTACAGGGCTGGGGCACAAAAGCAGCCATGGTGGGGCCAGAGGGACCTGCCTCTCCATGGAGTTCCTGCTAATGGCCAGAAGGTCTAAGCCAGGCTTCAGGAGGAGCTCCCAGGCCAAGGGTCCCCAAACCTCTACCCTCATTAGACTCACTAACCTCTGTTCTACCCAGGACTGTCCATTGACCCTGGGCAGGTCTGGGTGTTGGGGGTACCCTGGTTTCCCCTGAGACCAAACTCCATCCCTGCACAATCTCCATATCCACAATAGAACCCCTTGTCACCCCCTACAGACTCTTCCCAGCAGGTGGAGACAGAGCAGTCAGAGGGTCTGTGGATCTCTGGTGTTCTGCCACACAGAGGCAGGTGCCAGTGTGTGTGCTGGCTCATGGGTCATTCTTCCCCACCTGGTTAACAGTCCTGGGGTTTTGGGTGCCCCAGCTCATCCCTCTGGTGGGGGCTTGGCAGTGACTTGAAGAAATCGCAGCCTGGCTCCCCGTTTCCATTTGGCAGGAAACAAATCTCAAGAGGGAGAGGGAAACCACCACTCCTTCTAGAATGTACTTTCCTGAGCCTGACTGAAAACATCTCAGGAGGTGAAGATCTCAGGAGGAAACTGAGGCACAGCAAAGGCAGCATCGGGAGGAAAAGTCAGTGAGGAGCCCCAGACACGTGCACTGAGCCAAGTTACCAGTAGTAGCCCAGGATATCCACATGCTCCAGACCCACCTTGTCCCCACGGAAAACTTGCGCAGAGGCACCAAGAAGGGCTGGGGTCAGCATTTGATGTCCATTTCCCCCCTCAGTAGAGCAAACCTCTAAACCCTGGCACCTTGTAGATGCCTATTCTGGCTGCATAATGTCCCCAAGTAAGCAATGCCAGCATCCCTTCTGCCCAGGCCAGCTCAGATACATCCCAGGTGGCACCCCCTACTCAGGGTACTCTCAGAAGAAACTTGCTGATGCCAGAGGTTTTGCCTGATCCCCAAGCTCAACATGACCCTAGAACAGGGAGGGAGGTGGAGCAGGAGCACCCAGACTTGAGACTGAGGGCCCTAGGCAGGTCCAGAGCCATCACTGGGTCAGGAAGATGACGCATTGGTGAGGTACTGCCTCTCATGCAGGAGCCCTGAGACTGACCCCAGCACTACAGGGTCCCAGGGCACCACTGAAGCAACTCCTTCAGCACCATTATGTGATCCCCAAATAGCATTAGAGGATTTTCAAAGGGACCACAGAGCTTGAGCCTCAGCTAAGGGGTCAGGCTGCCGGCCAACATCATGACAAGCCTGGCAGAGCTCCGGCCTCACTCCAAGGCACCAGCTCTCAAGAGCAAAGTTGATAGCTGTTGGGGTTCAGGCAGGTCCAAGACATCAGCTGGCTCCCAGCCTGTCCTGGCCATTGAGTGCAGCCCAGGCCCTATCCCAAATCCTGTTCTCTCTGACTTTTGTGATAGACAATAACCCCATCCATTTTTACCTTAGCTTATAAGTCAGTCTGCTGTGGCATTGTGGGTACAAAAGCAGTGACTGGTTTACAGCCCTTTTTGGCAGCTCACACCCCCATCTTCAGACACCACACCCTGGGCCCCAGATCTGGGAAGGGAGGCAGACCCAAACTGGCAATGGCCCTTTTCAGAGCAGCCCCTAAAGTGGGGGTGTGGAGAGGATCTTTTAGAGAGAGGGAGAAGAGAATGTTTATGTGTATGAAAGTGTGTTTGTGAGCATGGGTGTTAGTATATATGTATGAGGATGGCATGTGTGAGAATGTGAACATGTGTGAGTGCATGAGTGTTGAGTTGTGAGTATGAATATAAGAGAATATGTGAGAGTCTAAAAGCTTGTCTGTGAGAGTGTGAGTAACATGATGAGGTACCATCTCACAGCACAGAGAACAAGAACAATCAGTGCTGGCAGGGATGTGGGGAGAAAAGAACTCACATTCACTGCTGGTGGGAATGCCATCTAGTCCAGCCCTTATGGAAAACAATATGGAGATTCCTCAAAACAACTGGAAATTGAGCTCCCATAGGATCCAGCTATACCATTCCCAGGGATATACCTCAGGAACACAAAAATACAATACAAAAATCCCTTCCTCACACCAATATTCATTGCAGCGCTATTTACAATAGCCAGACTCTGGAAACAACCAAGATGCCCTTCAACAGATGAATGGCTAAAGAAACTCTGGTACATATACACAATGGAATATTATGCAGCCCTCAGGAGAGATGAAGTCATGAAATTTTCTTATACATGAATGGACATGAAAACTATTATGCTGAGTAAAATAAATCAGAGGGAGAGAGATAGATACAGAATAGTCTTACTCATCTATGGGATTTAAGAAAAATAAAAGTCATTATTGTACTAACACCCAGAGACACTAGAGATGAGGGCTGGAAAGACTGGCCAATGATATGAAGCTGACCACAAAGAGTGGTGAGTGCAGTTAGAGAAATAACTACACTGACAACTATCATGACAGTGTTAATAAGTGAGACAAATAGATTGCCTGTCTCAGGTAGGGGGTGGGAGAGAAGAGAGATGGGGGCATTGGTGGTGGGAATATTGTACTGGTGAAGGGAGTGTTCTTTTTTTATGACTGAAACTCAATTATAGACATGTTTGTAATAATGGTGATTAAATAAAGATATTTAAAAAAAGTGTGTGAGTATACAAACATGAGTATATGAGCATATGAATGTGTCTGCAAGAGTGTGGGAATATCTGAGAATGTGAATGTATCTGTGAATATGTGAGCATGTATGTTTGTGAGTGTATAAATGTGTCTGTAAGAGTGTTCTGAGAGAGTTTAAGAATGTGAGCATGTCTGTGAGAGTGTGAGCTTGTCTGAGCAAGCATGCAGGAGCCATGTTTGATATGTGTGTGAGAGACAGTGTGTATCTGTGAGGGTGTGAGTGTGAAGGCAGGACACGTGATGTACATGATGGAATACATTGGCTAGTTCCTTTAAATATGTCAACAGTGGCAGTTCCAGGTCTGAAGGGGTCGCTTGGCAGCCCTGCCCAGCTCCCTACCCTCTGGAGATGTAGCTCTGGCTGTCTCAGAGCCCTGGGTATGAAGGCATTGGGCCAAAGTGGACACAGCCCCGAGGAACCTGCTAATATTCAGAAGGGGAGAGGCCTGACTCAGAGCAGACTCAGAGTGTGGCCTTGAGAGGACAAACCTCTGCGCTGAAGACACTGAAGACCTGGAGCCGCCTTCAGTAGAAATCAGTTTAGCTATTGCCAGGCAGGCTTTGGTTGGGCACAAGCTGACTGCCCTAGGTGCCTGCTGCCCACCTCCAGAGACTCACTATTGCCTCTGGGCTCCAGAGCAAGGGAAAGTGCCTCTCTCTAAATTCAGTGCTCCCATCAGGGAGAGATGGGGTGACAGGAGGTCCCTGCCTCAGAGACAGATGCACAAGGAGCCTCAAACACTGCTAGAAGCACAGGTTTGTGGTTGACAGGATGCCTGTTTGTGCCCCTCATCTGTGTGGGTTGACAGGGTGGGGGTGGTGGTGAGGGAGAGGGGCTCTGCTACCCAACAGGGGGAGGGGTCCTTTCAGAATCCCCTGGAGGGCAGTGAGGGTGTCAACATATTTTACACCCCAAGACACAGTTCCTGGGGAAAAAGGAAAGGTCAGATACCTGGAGAAGAGGAGTCTGGAACTGTCCATCTGAAGATGTCCTTCCTGAGGGAGGAGGCCTTCCTGGAAGAGGAGGCCCAGTGCCCACCCCCATGGTGGCTGCTGTCATTGGCTTGTTTGCAACTCCCAGGGAAGACGGGCCCCCACCACCCTGGAAGTGGCAAGAGTTGGATAACAGGTAGGGCTACAGCTCCTCCATCCCACTACCAAAGCCTCCCATCTTGTTCACTTGCAAGCTCTGGCCTGGTGCAGTGAAAGTGTTCTGCTTCCCTCTACTGCTTCCATAGCCCCTCTCAAGGACAAAGGGGAGGAGAAGGAGCAAGGAGAGCACCTGGGGCTGGAAAGCTCACCTGGCTACAAGAGTGCCTTTGTGCCTGCCTCAGTTTCTCCTTCCAAGCCCAAGGGATACCAGCAGGGGAGGAGAGGAGAGTACCTGTGGGTTGGGGTGCTGCTTACCAAGCCCAGTGCCAAATCACAAAGATTTTTAGAAGAGCTTGGCATGGGGTGCTTGGAAGCAGAGGCCAAGGCTGGTCAGTGCTGGAGTCGCCTCAAACCCTCCCCAGCCAGGCTCAGAGGGGCCTCCTGAGCCCTCACCATCTAGCACCTGGGCCAGCTGTGCCATCTGGGTGCCCCAGGAGAAAGGCACCGAGACACCATTCTGGATGTGGGAGGTACCTCCGAGTACCTGTCCTTAGCTCAGTCTGCCTTCACTCAGGGCTGTCCACCTGGACACCAGCATCCCGAGCCTCAGCGCTTAGGCCAGGGGTGCCTGTTGTGGAGTTCAGTGGGGCTGCGGGTGGTACCCACACTCAAGGTGATCACAGGATTGCTCTAACCCCCATTGTAAGGACCCCACATAAGAACAGTGGGGGGAGGAAGTCACTGGTTCCCCCAGACAGAGACAACAAACTAGAAAGTGCAGTTTAACCAGGAGGCACCAGGCCCAAGGCTGTGCCTTGGCCCTTGGGCAGCAGGCAGAGCTCAGGACCCCCCATTTCTCCCAGGCATGGGGTGCACTTGGGGTGCTGCCCCACATCAACAGTTCTTGGTTTCAGTGATCTCCTTATAGCTGAAGGCCTCAGTTTCCCCAGTGAGAAGGCACTTCAGAAGCAGGGGCAGCTGTAAGCACTGGTGAAGGCAGAGATGGGGAGGCAGCCCCCAGACCTGCCCACAGTGACATAGTGAAGCCCTCATGGGGAGGGGGGCACTGCAGCGTGCTCTGGAGCAGATTTGAGAGAACAAGTTGCAGGCTCTGTTCCTGGTCAGAAACACAAAGGGCCCCCATGGTCCAGGACTAGGGCACACCCTTCAGCCCCCTTGGGCACACCCTCCAACCCCCTTGGATACTCTGGGAGGTACAGAGGTAGCCTTGGGGGTAAGGGGTACAGAATGCCCCACCCTCAGCAGGTCCCACCCCCTGTCTGCTGCCAGCTCTGAGGCCTGCTCTGGCGTGGCTCCGGGGGGCACAGTGCCAACCCCTGACTTCTGCCCCCCCCATGTCCTTTAGCTGTTTCCAAAATAACTCCACTAGCGGTCTAAGGTTGGCCTCTCCAGTATTTTCTCCTCCTGAGACCTGTTTGCCCATATATGAAGGACATGAGGAGACCTACATGGTCATTAGGAATGGGGGCCCACCCCAGGGTGTTAGGGACTCCACAGTGCTAGTTCCAAGTCTGTGTGTTCATGGAGCAGGATCAGAGAAGCAGATGTTTTCCACAGAAAAGAGTTGGGACCCCCACACCACAGGAATTCAGGCTGGCTGAGCCCTGCCTGAGGGCAGCCCTGGGGGAGGGTGGGCTACGGGGGTCCTCCCCAGCCAGAGGCACAAGGATCCAGCCCTGACACCCTACCTGTCAACCTAGCAACATTAGCTAGACTTTTGGGCCTGAAGAACTACCTTCACAGAGAAACTGGACTCAGAGACAGTGATGTGGAAGCCCCAATGGTTCCTCTCAGAGTTCACCCCCATCAGGCGGGCAGCAGCTCCTCACACCCCACTATTTCCCTCATCATCCTCTGGAGCCCAAAGGTAGACCCTGAAAGGCACATTGACCTGAAGGACAAGGGGAAGGAGTATGAAAAGAAGGAAAGAAGAGAGGGAGGGAGGAATGGAGAGAAGGAGGGAGTGAGTTTAGAAGAAAGGAAAGGAGAAAGAAAAGAAGAGAAGGAAGAGATGAAGGAAGAAAGGAAGAGAAGGGGGGCCGGAGAGATAGCATGGAGGTAAGGCATTTGCCTTTCATGCAGAAGGTCATCAGTTCAAGTCCCGGCGTCCCATATGGTCCCTCGTGCCTGCCAAGAACAATTTCTGATCATGGAGCCAGGAGCAATGCCTGAGCACTGTCGGGTGTGACCCACAAAAAGAAAGAAAGAAAGAAAGAAAGAAAGAAAGAAAGAAAGAAAGAAAGAAAGAAAGAAAGAAAGAAAGAAAGAAAGAAAGAAAGAAAGAAAGAAAGAAAGAAAGAAAGAAAGAAAGAAAGAAACGAAAAGAAAAGAAAAGGAAAGAAAGAGAAGGGAGAGAAGGAAGGGAGGGAGGGAGGGAGAGAAAGGAAGAAGAAAGGAAGGAAATGAAAAGAAAGAAAAAGAAGAAAGGGAGAGACGGAAGGAAAATGAAAAGGAAAAAAAGAAAAAAGAAAAGGAAGAAAGGAAGAAAGAAAGGAAAGGGAAGAAGGAAAGAAGGAAGGGAGGAGAAAGGGAGAGAAGGAAGGAAAATGGAAAGGAGGAAGGAAGAGTGAAAGGAAGGAAAGGAGTGAAGGAAAGAAGGAAGAAAGAGAAGAAGAAAGGAAAGGAGAGAAGGAAAGAAAGAAGGAAGAAAAAGGAAAGAAGAGAAAGAAAGAAGGAAGAGGAAGAAAAAGAGGGAGAATGGAAGGAAAAAGAAAAATAGAATGAAGGAAAGGGGAGAAGGAAGGGAGGAGAGAGGAAGGAATGAAAGTAGGAAGAAAGAAAGAAAAGGAGAGGAGAGAAGAAAAGAAGAAAAGAGATGGAGGAAGGAAGGGAGGGAGTAAATAAGGAAGAGAAGGGAAAGGAGGAAGAAAGGAAGGAAGGAAGAGAAGGAAGGAAAAAGAAAGAAAACAAGGAAGGAAGGGAGGAAGGGAGGGAGGAAGGGAGGAATGGAGAGAAGGAAGTAAGGAAAGAAGGAAAGGCGAAAGGAAGGAGAGGAGAGAAGGAAAGAAGAAAGGAAAAGAGGAAGGAAGGAAGAAAAGGAAAGAAGAAAGAGAGGAGGGAAGAAAGGAAAGGAAAGAAGGAAGGGAGAAAGAGAGGGAGGAAGAAAGGGAGGGAGGGAGAGGAAGGGAGAAAGGGAGTAAGGATGGAAAGGAGAGAAGGAAGGAAAAAAGAAGAAAAATGGAAGGAAAGGAGAAGGAAGGAAAGAAGGAAGGAGGGAGGAAGAGAGGAAGGAAGAAAGGAAGGGAGGCTGGGAGGGAGGGAAGGAGAGTGGATGGGAGGGAGGGAAGAGGAGGGCAGGCGGAGGGAGCATTGTGGCAGGAACCGAAGTCTGTCTCTGGTGTCCTGCACCCCCTGTCCCCAGGTGTTGGGTCTTCCTGCCTGTGAAGCTGTTGAGCCCTTGAGTGGTGGGGCCGGCCACAGTACTGGTGGCCTTCGAAGCAGGTACCCCAAGACTGCACTCAACTTGAAGTCTTTGTCTCTGTGGCCCCTCCCAGCACCCTGCCCCACGGGCTGTTTGCGATCACTTTAGTGCATTGGGGTGCTATTGACGCGCAAAGGCCATCAGGGCGAATCCGCACCCCGGGTCTCGCACCCCGGGCACCCCTGTGCCTGCTGGCAGGCGCGCGGTCAGCAGATAGGGTCCAGGGCGCTGTGGCCAGCAGGGTGCAAGCCCCGGGGACCGGAGAGGCGGGTGGAGGGGTGCGGGGCCGCCTGGAGCCAGACTTTCTTCTCCTCCGCCGCCGCCCCACCCGGCCTCGCCCCTGCCGCTCTGCCGAGCCAGAGGTTTCCTTTTTCTCTTGCCTCGGGCTGTCTCCTGCCTTTCCTTTGAACTGGGGTGTTGGCTCCCCCACACCACACGCTCACCCTCCGCGGGCGGGCGATCCCCGGGCCTGCCCTCTGATGGGCCCGTCCCCCCGGGCGGCCCTTTGCAGGCAGGTTGGCACCGGCGCCCGGCAGAAGTGGCTCGTTTCCTAGAATCACCCCCTCCGCCTGCCCTCCCCGAAGCTGCCCAGGTTCCTGCGTGGCCCCAGCCCAGTGTCCCTGGGGCTCCCTCGGTCCTGCCCCGGCCTCGCCCACTCTGGAGCTGGGCACTGTCGTGAGGAGGTGGAGGTCCAGACAAGTTCGGGGCTCGAAGCGCTGCCCTGCAGAGGGACCGGACTGGGCAGTGGGACTCACCACGCCCGGTGCAGGAAGTTGGTGCGGGGCTTAGAACCTTCTGGAAACGGGAGGGGGTCTGACCTTCTGGGCTAGGGGAGCATGAGAGGTAAGCAGCCATGAGGATGAGCATGAGAGGTGAACAGAACTTGAGGGCCCAGTCACATGTTAAGGTGCAGGGCACCCCCGCTCTCCACTCAGTCCTCAATGCTCTTCACCCTCTCACACCAACACACATGTGCTCACAGGGCACCTATGCGCTAACATGTGCTATACACTTGTGCAAACACATCAAACCCACTCACACATGTGAGCACACGCACGCCCCAAACACCGACGCCCTTTACAGAGAACAGTGCTCCTCTTCTCTTCCCCCTGCAAGCACGGGGACTTCCTCCTCCAGGAAGACTTCCCTCGCTACTGTTTCTTGGCATTGGTCACCCGACTCACAGCACTGGCAGACATGGCTGAGCTCGGCCCTGGGCGGGACACTGTCCCAAACCCTTACAAATGTGATCTCAGTGAGTGCGCTCAGTGGCCCTCAGAGCCATCAGAAGGCCCAGAGGGGGAGATAGCATGAAGGTAAGGTGTTTGCCTTGCATGCAGAAAGACGGTGGTTCAAATCCCGGCATCCCATATGGTCGCCCATGCCTGCCAGAAGTGATTTCTGAGAGTAGAACCAGGAGTAGTAACTCCTGAGCACTGCCGGGTGTGACCCAAAAACCAAAATAAGTAAATAAATATAAAAGAAGTCCCAGAGGGGTAATGAAACCACACTGGGCCCATCCACACATGGTCAGTCACAACAGATACTACAACACAACTTGTAATGAATTACATACATTCACATACATGCACACAATCATGGTTGCACACTAATACACTTTTTCATATACACTCACATATTCTTACACAATCACATACTCACACTCTCACACTTTCTTTTTTTTTTTTTTTTTTTTGGTTTTTGGGCCACACCCGGTAACGCTCAGGGGTTACTCCTGGCTATGCGCTCAGAAGTCGCTCCTGGCTTGGGGGACCATATGGGACGCCGGGGGATCGAACCGCGGTCCGTCTCCTAGGCTAGCGCAGGTAAGGCAGGCACCTTACCTCCAGCGCCACCGCCCGGCCCCAACACTCTCACACTTTCATACTCACACTGACACATTTTCTCACACAGCAACCTTCCTGTCTGACAGTGGCAGTGAAGACTGATTGGGTTAGCCAGGAGGGTGTTTGGTCCCTTAGACCCGGTGGTGGTGGATGGCAGAGTTGGGGTCAGAGAGAACCTCTAGATAAAGTCTATTTCTCCAGCCAGCCCCCCTCATCTACTCTCCAATGGCTCCACTGTGGGCTCTTGAGAGGCCCCTGTTCAGAGACTATCTGGGGTGTTGTTGTGTGTCTCTATGTGGGTCTGGGATAGACTGGAGCGGGGCCTCACTTTCTTGTCACCCCACATTAGAACATGTCAGAGCCAGAGGCCTGGTCTCCCAGAACGAATGTCACCAGATGGGCCACCACAATCCAAGTGACAGACTTGAGTCTGCCCTTCCCCCCTCCCTAGACTCCTGGGTCTGAGAAGTATTGGTAGGAGGGGGCCACCTTCCTCCCCACTTGAACCATTCTTTTTGGGGAGACCTACAGGAAGGGTGTGAGGGCCCAGGGCAGTCACTGAGCCTCTGGCTCCTTGGTACTTCCTATGGTTCATCCTGGGTTCCTCCAAGCTCCTGAAAGCAAAATCTGCTCGCTGTCTCTTGCACCCCCAAATGGCTCTGTCTTTTCCTTTCCCTTCTGATTTAAGTCCACTTCTTCCACGCACAATCCCCGAGCCTGCTGGTCATTGGTCCAAAGGACCTGCAACCTAGTGCCAGGCTCTTCTCTCTGGCCACATCCCCTTGAGTCCCACCTGTTCCAGGTCCCCCTCCTTCCACAGGTTCCCCCCACAGGAGACACAATAGTCACAGTCCCCCGTTGGCCTTCCAGGTGCCCCTCACCAGGAAAGAAAACTTAGAAGGGCCCAGTCAGGGCAGAGCCAGGGGCCTGCTTCTGCCTCCCCTGCTGCCTGGTCTGTCCTGTGTGCAGGCACTGGGCTGTGCAGAGAGGCCGCCCCAGGAAGGAGTTATGGGGGGGGGGGTGTCCCTAGTGAGTGGCCAGAAAAAAGAGACCCTCCAGACCACTGCCCGCACAGTCTCTTCCACACCTGGGGGAGCCCCACAAGGGCTTCTGAGGAATATGACTCTTCCACTCCCTCCAGAATGCTCATCTAGACCATATTCTCAAAAGCACAGTCAAGAGGGCCTTACCCAGGGCCGGAAAGATAGCATGAAGGTAAGGTGTTTGCCTTTCATGCAGAAGGACGATGGTTCAAATCCCGGCATCCCATATGGTCCCCCGTGCCTGCCAGGGGCGATTTCTGAGCGTAGAGCCAGGAGTAACCCCTGAGCACTGCCGGGTGTGACCCCCCCCCAAAAAAAAGAGGAGCTTCCCCACTCCCCCCCCCCAGGTTGCAAGACCAGCTCAGAAAATGCCACCCTCAAGCCAAAGTTGTCCCTGCTACAGGTGACTGTGACAGTGAGCAACCAGCTGCCAGATTATGGGGAGCCTGCACTATACACAGGCACTGTTCTCCTCCCTCAAGTTCTTTCAGAAAATTTTCAGGGTAGACAAGTCCTGGGAGAGAAGTTTGGTCCCTAGAACATCATGTCCACCTTCCCTGACCTCTCCAGCCTAGAAAAATCCCCTTTTTCTACTCTCCCAGAGGAAAGTACCACAGAGATAATTTCTGAGCTTTTGAATCGAATAATCCAAAGTCACACAAAGCAAAGTCCTAAATCCCCAATACAGAAAATAGCTACTACTGGGACGGAAGCAATAGTTGGGCATTTGTCTTGCACACAGCCGACCCAGGTCCGATCCTCTTCAGCATCCCATACAGTCTCTCAAACCTGCCAGGATTAATTTCTCAGCAGAGCAAAGAGTAACCCCTGAGCGGTGCCGGGTGTGGCCCCAAAACAAACAAAACAAAACAGAAAGAAAATAGCTACAAATGGGACTGCCCAAAGTGCAGCAGGGGTGGTGGCCAGGTGATGGGGTCTTGGAAAACCACCATGGCTCCCTAAAGTTCAACTCATTAGTGCTCATCCCAGCCCCCAGGTTGGCCCCTGGGCACTGAAAGATGCTACTGGTCCCTGAATATGGGGTTCTCTGACCTCCAGCCGGTGCCTTCTGAGTGAGGGGACACCCAATCTGGGGCAAAGAGATTGAACGCGAGATTGGAGTTCAGGAGCATCCACACTTTGCTCCCTTCTCAATGCCCAGACTCCTGGACACCCACAAACTAGCGGGTTCCCAATCCCCAAGGAAGGAGCTGAGTTGGAAAGTTCAGAGCAAAGAACCAGAGAGGGTTCTGGGAGGGAAGGGTGCCTCCTGGCAGAGGACCCCGATTGCCCACTTACTCACCTGCATGTAACTGAGGGCCAGAGACTGGGGAGCAAGTGGGCTGAGAGGTCTGAAATTTGGGGGAGCGGCAAGAGTTCAGAGGGGGAAGCCAAGAAGGCTGTGGGCACAGCGGGTCCAGCTGTTGGCCAGTGAGTTCCTCATTTCACCTCAAACACGGTAATGGTGCGCGGCTTTCAGTTCAATGCCTGCCTACAAACGAGTGTAGACACAGGGCTGTGGGGTTCCCAAGTGCAGAGGGAACCCCAGGGGAGCAGGGGACCTTGGTGAGGTCTATATCGGGGAGACAAGAGTGGGGAATTCGTGTGTCCCCATCATAGGACGCATACATCCCACTCATCCTACCTGGTGCCACCGATCCGTTCCCCGACCTCCCATCCCGTGTTCCCCTCTGCTCCCCTCAATCCAGTAGCATAGCCTCGGCCAGTCCTGGGTAGGCTTCTCTGGACTAGGAAGCAGCGACAGGCGCAGGGCAGGAGTGGAGCGCAAAGACCCCGCCTGAGCTCCACTGGCTGTCCGCAAGCCCCGAACTTGGCAGGGGACAGTCCTGCCTCTCGTGGGGTCCCCCTCCTAGACCCTCTGGTCTCCCCAATCCCTCTGGGTCCACTGGAAAGGGGCCGCCGAGTCCGACGCAGGAGCCGGCGCGCAGAGGGCAGGTGCGTTGCCAGCGCGTGGCGCGTACTCACAGGTAAGCCGTCAGGGGGTGCAGGTCCCCGGGCACGGCGGTGAGCCCGAGCTCGGAACAGTCGACCGCCAGCAAGATGCCATCCCGCTGGCAGTGGCAGGGGCCGGGGCAGGCGGCGGGCGGCGCGCCCGGCTGCGGGGCGCCCGCTGAGACGCAGAGCGCGGCGCACAGCCAGAGCGCGCAGAGCCGGGGCGCGCGGGGCATCGCGGCTGCCGCTGCGGGGGCACCTGTGGCGGGCTGGCGGCGGCGGCGGCGGCTCTGCGGGGCCCGTGGGCGCCGTCGGAGGGCACCGGCCCCGGGGCTGTGCCGGTCGGCGGCGGCGGCGGGAGCGGCCGCGCGTCAGAGAGGGGCAGGCATTGTGGAGCGCTCTCCGCGATTCGGTTTCACGGGCTGGACTTGGCAAGGGAGGGAGACACCGCGGAGGAGGAGTCAAGGAAACTTTTCGACGCGGCGGCTCCCTCGCTTCCCTCCTGCCTCCGAGCTGGCAGCAGGGAAGGAGGGAAAAGGGAAAAAGAAGACACCCCCGAAGCTCCAGGACCTGCACTTGTTTGCACAGGTCCCAGGCCAAGACTGCCGGGCTCCGACACTCTGCCTTGGGGACAGTCCCGGGGCTTGGAGGAGGAGACCACCCCCCCCCACACACACACACATGCACCTAAGGTCCCAGAGACCCCACCCCATCCGTTTCTTACGTTTTCCACGGGGAAGGGGGAACACCCCCGGAGACCCCCGAGGAATGGACTTGATCAAGATCACACGGCTGATGGGGGCGGCTCAGGGGAATTCTCCAGATTTTTTTTTGGGCGGGGGACAGAAGTGAGTCCAGGTTTTAGGGTTCTGCAGCAGGTTAGGTTTGGGCAGTGGGCAATGCGATGCCTTCTCGGTGACCAGCTGTGCGCTGCCACCCAAGAACAGGGTGGCCCCCATCGACATCACTTCGGTTGTAACCTCAGTCAAGTTTAAGATAGGGGTGAGTGGGGGGACGTGGGTCACCTTGATCCTGACCCTGACCTGGCTGGCTGGGCAGCTGGGCTGTGGGACTCAGGCTCTGGGCTCACCCGACGGAAAGTCAGCCGATTGGCGCCATCTGGTGAAACTTTCTGCAAGTTAATCACAGAACTGTCCCAGTCCAGGCCCAGCATAAGGGCAGGTGGCTAAGGTTGGGGCGGCATTTCTGATACCAGAAGGAAGCACGCAGGCCTATATGTAACTTTTCTCGGACCTCCCCATGTTGATTTGCGCCCTTAACACTTTCTCCAGGGCCATCCAAATATAAACCAGGAGCTAAAAACCTCGCAGGCACCCACGGTTGCTTCTGGCTCATCCACTGGACCCCAGATCCTGCAACCACAGCCTCCTCTCTGGTCTTCTGCTTACAAAGCTCACCTCAGGGTTGAGGGGAATGCCTGGCTCACTCCAGAAGCCCCCCCTCCCCCGATCTTGACCCAGAGTCTACAGCAGAAGCCACATCCTGAATGTTGAGGACTATGGCCAAATGTCAGCCTGGCTGTAATTCTAGAAAGATCCACAGGAGCCTGTAGGCCTGGGGGTGCACTTCCCGCCTCATACAGCCCCCCCAGCTTTGACTCCTTTTCCACAGCCCCCACATAGAGACCTTGGAAAACTCACCTCACAGTGGTCTGAGAACTTGAAGCTGAGTCTCCAGTCTACCATTACTGGGCACTTGCCTGGGGAGGTTTTTGGTGTTTTATTTATTTATTTATATTATAATTTGGGTATCCTGGTTACAGGAGTGTTAAAGTTTATGGGTGTGTTGTTGTTGTTTTGTTTTTTTGGGGGGGTTGAGCGACACCCAGTGATGCTCAGGGCTATGCACTCAGAAATCGTTCCTGGCTTGAGGGACCATATGGGGCGACGGGGGTATTGAACCCAGGTCCGTCCTGGGTCAGCCACATACAAGGCATGTGCCTTACCACTGTGCTATCACTCTGACCCCTAAAGTATATGGTTTTGATGTATCAAGTTACTTCTTCAAGGTAAAATCACCCCATGCGCGTATCTCCAACCCCAGATGAACAAATCTATAGTACAGTCACTGCATCAAATAATCCAGACCAGGCTGCAGGTGAAACTAGTCTGTAATCTTCTACCTTGTATGGAGTGTGAGTTGTCTGTCATTTTTATTGAACACAGAGACTATCCCCAGGTTGGGAAGTAGGAACAGAGTAAATGTAGATAGCTCAGGTTATCCTGAACCAATCCCACACAGGTTTATACGTAAGAGAATCTGTTTTGGGGTAAAACAAAGTTGTAAATAAATAAATACAAAGAAATCAGGGATGATATTTGTTTTGGTTAAAATAAAGTATAACCTAACAACTGCCCTTTTTTTGTTCAAAAAATTGCGAGGGAAGCCAGAGCAATAGCATAGAGGTAAGGCATTTGCCTTGCATGCAGCCAACACAGGACAAACCCAGGTTCAAATCTTGGCATCCCATATGGTCCCCCAGCCAGGAGCAATTTCTGAGCTCATACCAGGAGTAACACCTGAGCATCACAGGGTGTGGCCCACAAAAGCGAACTGTGAAAACTAATATGAAACTAGTTAAGTTGGATACAAAATATTCTGTTTGCAATGGGGCATAGAACAAAATAGTAGCTATAAAATATAATACAGATAGAACACACAGTTTAACCAGTAATATAGTGACCGATGCAAATAGAATCAAGACATTAACCTAGAAGAAAATTGCAGGAGGTCCTGAAAGCAGCTTCTCCTGAGTTGGGCTTTGGCTGGGCTTGGATTCTCCATTTTTCCATCTTCACCTTATGTATTAGATTGCTGAGGTCACCTGGAACGTTAAGGCCTTTGGTTCCTGGGCCAGAATCTGGGTGGGAAGACCCACTCATCTTCCTGTTGTTGGTCCCCCTCAAATGGAACTTTCTCTTTGGCTTCTTACCCCATCAGTGACTTTGATAAGTTGCTGCAGATTGGGGGGTCAAGGTCCTCGCAAAAAGGACCTCTAGTCAAAGAAAAGTGGTAGGCGTCAGCATCTGGGAAGCTACTCAGAGCTTCAGCTCTCTCCCCTTTGCTGCCTGCTTCTGTCCCGCCTGAGGGGACCTCTGGTAGCATGGGTGGTACCTCTGGTACCAGCTGAGTGAGGCTGGAGGATGAATCAGCAGATTGGGAGCATATCGGCAACTTTCCACTGACACTCTACCAGATCCAGATACTGCCAAAGTGCCACCACCATCCTCCTCTGCTCCTATGCTTCCACTGGGGCATCTCAGTCCAGTTACCTCTAGTCATCTTCCCTGTCTCCTCCCTAAACCCAACCACTTGCTACTGTCAGTCGTGAGATCCAGCACCAAAGGTTTGGTTCTGCTTGCTACTGGCAATGCCTGTTCCCTGTTCACACGCCCCGGTGAGTGAGCTCATCCAGTGTCTGTCCTCCTCCCTCCAACCCTTCCACTGACCAAGACCCCTTTCAGATCCAGCCCCTCTAAGGAAGCTGCAAGATTTCATTTATCATTGCAACGACATGACTTCCCATTCCACACATGGCCTATCACTTTCTGTCCACTCACCTGTTGTTGGGCATTCAAGTTATTCTCATTTCCTGCCTCCAGTGCATTGACCCTTTTCAAATAATTTATTTTTAGTTTTAAGGGAGGGGAAAGATGCCCAGAAGAAAAATCAATGGGTTATATGGAAATTCTGTTCTCATTTTGGATGAATCTTCATTTGGGAGTGAGCATACCTAGCTGAGCTCAGGACTTATTCCTGGCTGTGTTCAATGTGGTACTTGGAGGGTCAAAGCCAGGACAGCTCCAAGCAAAGGGAATGCCTTATCCCCTGTGCTGTCTCTTCCCCAAATTCCCCATAATGTTTTCTATAGAGGCTGACCCAGACAACTTTCCCTGAGAGTGAATGAGGAGCCCTTGTTCCCCACAGCCCCACCAACACTAGTTGTTCCCAGCCTCTTTGATACCTGCCACCCTCCCTGGTGTGAGGTGAGGCCTCATTGTCGCCTTGATTTGCATTTCTCTGATAGTACACAGAGACAATGAGCACTTTGCTTATTGGGCCCCACTCACAACTGCATTATAAAGAGGAGCTGACTTAAATCTTCGTGGGAAAGGGGGACTGACCTCATTCTGGGAAGGCAGGCTAAACAAAAAGTGCCCCTCTTCTCCTACCCGGCTGAGATGGGCCCCTGAACTCTACCCCTTGTCTCTTACTAGGAATATGGATTCGGCTCATCTGTATGAACTCTGCCCCTTCCTCCCTTTGAGTCCATTTTAGGGGGACACTACATGGGGAGACACTGCAGGGAGAACTCTGCCTAAGCAATGAGGATGGCTCCAGACCCCTATAGTCTGTTGGGGGAGGCAGCATTGCCATCTGGGCTGTGAATCGATTCTGACCTGGGGGACAGGAGGTCCCTCAGCCTCTTCTCCAGACCTTTCCCAGGTTTCTGCTTCTCCTCAGGCCTCACCCAGCCCTCTGCTCTCTGCTTTCTTCTCAGGGTGGGAAGGAGAGAGCAGGGAAAGCAGGACAGAGACCCTACACACTTGCCTGTGCTCCTCCTCTCACTCACAGCGTCTCTCCAGTGCTCACCTCCACTAGCTGGGGTGTAGGAGGGCTGAAGATGGCCTCTGGGGTGGCAGAAACAAGCAGGGAGCAGGTCCTAGATGTGGAGGAGAGACCCTGAGAAATACGGTTCTCCCAGGCAGGGCTCCTCAGGCACTAGAACTGGTGGCAAGAGGAAATTGGAGAAAATGGAAAATGGGGAGAAGGAACTCAGAGAAGGTTGGGAATGGGGGTCAATCAATACCGCAGGCCTCTGTGATGGTTACTCCCAGTCCCTCATCTTTGCAATGGTTTCTCTGGGGGGTACAGTTGAGGTTTCATACCCAGTGGTGCTCAGGGGTTACTTCTGGCAAGGCCTGGGGGACCCTATGGGGTGCTGGGGATCTAACCCAAGTGGCCACAAACAAGACAAGTGCCTTCCCTGCTGTCCTCTCTCTGGGACCTGCAGCTGTTTCACAAAACACACCCAGACTCCAGCTTGATCAAGTTCTTTTTTTTTTTTTATTACTCCAGCACCCGACACAATGCAGTGGATCCATGGATCACATCTGCCACCCCCGACCCCAGCAGGCTCGGCCCTCTTTGCTCCTTAGCGGCTCAGCACAGCCTATCCACCAGCGCGCTGCGTAGACACTTGTAGAGGTTGATATACTGCTCCTAAGGACAGACACGGGACGGAGTCTCACCCTGCCCGCCCAGTCTGAGGAAGAACCAAGGATCTGGGTCTCCCCAAGCTGAGTTTCCCTGGACGTGGCCTTGACCACAGCGTCCCCTGGTGGCTACCTGGTGATGCTGCACCTTGTTCCCAGGCTGCCCAGCTCCCCGTCTGCCCCCTTCCAAAGGAGCCCTGGTGCCCCTCACCAATGTAGGCGTCATGAGGTCACAAGCCTGTGACTGCTGCAGGGCCACGCTAAAGACGTCCACGGTGCACTCAGCCCCCGCCTGCTGCAGCAGCTGATCCAGAGCCAGGAAAGTGCTCAGCTGTGCTACACCCTTGCTGCAATTGGCCTGGAGTTAGAGGGGGGTACCTGGGGGTGTAGGGGGAAAGGGAAGGCCATCTAGGAGTGTGGGAACCCATGCCAAGTCTGAGTTCCGGGAAGAGACATTCCACACTGTATCAGCTGGCCCAAGCCCAGGTTAAATGATTGAAAGTCAACTAAGCCCAGGCCAGGGAGAGACTTTGAGGATACTTGGGAAGCCAAGGCTCCCACCTTGGCCACCCCAGGGAAATCCCTGAGCACCAATCAAGGGTAGCTCTTAAGGGCAAGTGAGTGTGACCCCCCAAACAAGACAAACATAAAATATTTTTTATCCCAGAAGAGGGAATCATAGTACAGCAGGCAGCGAAGTTGCCTTGCACTCAGTGGACCTGGGTTCAATTCCCGGCATCCTATATGGAACCCTGAGCCCACTAAGAGTGATCCCTGAGTGCAGAGCCAGGAGTAATCCCTGAGCACTGCAGAATGTGGTCCTCAAAATGTTTTGTTTTGTTTGGGGGGTTATTTTGGGGGAGCCACACCCACCAGCACTCAGGGGTTACTCCTGGCTCTGTGCTCAGATTTCACTTCTGGCAGGCTCTGGGGACCATATGGGATGCCAGGGATTGACCCCAGTTGGCCGCATGCAAGGCAAATACCTACCACTCCAGCCCCCAAAAATGGTTTTTTTAAAACACTATGTCTTATCCTGATAGCCAAGGGCTGAGGAGTCCAGCTCATTATGGCCACTGTGCTCCAACCCCCCCCCCAACCCAAACCAGGGCTCCAAGAGGTGGGGTGCCCTGGCTTGACTGAAAGCCCTACTAGCCACCCCAGCACCTGGAGTGGCTGAGCAGGGTACGTGGCTTCTTCTGGTCCTGGGAGCAGCAGTGGTGGGCAGACATAAGGAAAGCCAGCAGGGTGGAGGCTGACAGCTCCAGCTCGGGCTCCCAGCATGGCATCTGCAGCCACTGCACCTGCCTCTCAGCCCCACTCAGCCCCTGTGGATAAAGACCAGTAGTGTGGGGCCTGGGGTAGCCAAAAGCCCCCAGCTCTCCTGCAACCCTGCACCTACATGGATGACACGCAGGAGGGTGCAGGGCCAGCCAGACGTGCTGCTCTCGGTCACCCAGTGCACTGTGACACTGTCTGTGAGGACCACGGGTTGGCTCTCAGTCGGCCAGAACTCCTGTGGGGGCCAGAGAGATAGTACAGTGGGCAGGGCACTTACCTCACACGTGACTGACCAAGGTTCGACCCCAGCATCCCATAGGATCCATGAAACTACCAGGACTGATCCTTGAGCACTTGCCAGTATGGTCCAAAAAGTGCTCCCAGACCATCAAGGCCTGAGGCCTCTCCTCTGCTCTCTACCCCTCACCTTTTCCCTGGCATCAGGCGGGCACAGAGACACTAGCACATGGGCCCCATGCTCCCACACCAGCTCCCAGAGTTCCTCAGGCTGGGCAGACCCAGTCAGCACCACGTGGTCATGGCCGGAAACTCCACCCTGCAGAACACAGCTGGGTTGGCACCTGGGTGTATTAGGGACCCTAATGGCCATCTGGGGATCACAGCAGGTAAGGGTATATGGGCTACTCACAGGGAAGAGCCAGGCCTTGGGCACCTGCTGAGGAGGGCTCTTCTTCCCCTGTCCCCCACTACTGTCTCCTAGAACAAAACGCCCCGGGCAATGAACATCTGGAGAATAAGGGAGACAGGAAGAGAGTGGGTGACCAAAGTGTTTTCTGAGTGACCCCTCCTGGCCCACCCATGCCCATCAGAGCACTCACAGGGGACAAGGTCCTGCTCATAGCCAGGAGGGGGCATGGGGCAGCGGGCCTGGTCCTGGATGGCCTGGAGCAAGAGCTGGGGGATGAAGCAGCACCCTGAGTCAGGGCCATAGGTTCATGTGCAGCCCACATGCCCCTTCATCTGGCATGGTGCCCACCTTATACTCCTTCACGAAGCCTGCATTGGCGTGGGCTGCTCGCTTGGCACAGGCCTGCTCGAAGCTGGTCACGGAGATGGGCTGGGACAAGCTCGCGGGGTGGTGGCAGGGCCCCCAACTCCAGCTTCCTGTCTTCTCAGCTCTGCCCATGGACAGGATTTAGGAGACTGGGGAGGGGGAACAGTCACCTATGCCCCACTGTGATGGCGGTCCCGGTACATACTCAGAAGGTCTAGATGGTCCCTCCAGAATCTTGCTCAAGAGGCAGCTGTGCAGAAAGATGTACTGGATCTGCAGAGGGCAGGATGGGCACGAAGGGTTACATGGAGCCGAGAGAGCCAGGCTCTGCTCCTTCCCCAGGCCTTCTGGCCCTGCCTCAGGGGACTCACCGGGGTCTGGATCATGAGAGGCCGGTGCAGGCGCAGTGCATACACTGCATTGAACACATCCACTGCCTGTTCCTCCTCCAGCTGCTGCAGCAGTCTCAGCAGCGCCACGAAGGTCCCGGTGCGACCCACGCCGGCACTGCAGGCACAGGGAAAGGTCAGTGACCAGAGCTTTCTACCCCCACCTCACTCGCCTCCCTCCAGGCCGCCCGCACCTGCAGTGCACCAGGATGGGCCCTGTGGCCAAGGAGGCCCGAGCCTGCATCCGCACCAGTTCGGTAAAGACCAGCAGGGGCGTGGGGGCATCAGGGACACCGTGGTCAGGCCAGGTGGTGAACTGCAGCTGCTTCACCCTCCGCTCCTGCTGCTGGGGGCCCTGTGGGGGGAGGGAGGAACAGAGGGAAGGTCCCCATCCTTCACACCCCCAGGATGCCCCAAGTCAAGGTGATGCCTGAGTCCCCCCCCCCATCCGCAGTCTGCAGGGAATATCCAGCAGAAGGGCCAGGAAAGAAGCCCCAGGGGGATCAGAGCAGGGGAAAGCAGATGGAGAGGAGAGCTCAAGCAGATATGGGGTGTCCCATGCTCAGGATGGGGGTGTAGGACTATTATGAGGCACCCTTGCTCTGTTCTGGCCCTGTCCGGGGCACCCACATGCTGCAGCTGGAATTCTCGCCTAGTCCACTCATCTTCAGGTTCTTCGGCCAGGAGGTGGACAGTGATGTGTCCATGGGTGACGGGATTAGAGTCAGCAGGCCAGTAGTGTTCACAGAGCACCTAGGCAGAGGAGCCAGAGGATAGCGCTACTCAGGGGTGCCTTCTGCCTGCTGCCTTCCTCCCCTTCTCTCAGGGCAACACTGGGCTCCGAATGACATGGCAAGACCATCTCTCTGAGCCCCCTGAACTCCAGGGCAGGACAGGACTCAGAGGGAGCACCCCGACTGTGGGAAAGTGCTAAAGATTCCATTTGTGGCAATACCCTGCCAATCGCACCTTCAGAACAAGCTGAGATCTGAGACTCACAGAGCCCAGAGAAAACAGAATCAAGACTGGAGCAGCTCCAATCCTCTCTGCAGGGACCCCACTAAGCTTCCCCACCTCCCCTAGTCTCCTTCCTAAAGGTCCACTCTTGGAGGGGACATGGGTGCCCCTTGGTGGCCACTGCAGCACAGCGCTCACCCGCCCATTCTCCATGCCCACGGTGAGCATGACGATGGTGTGGACCTGCTGCTCCCACACCAGCCGCCAGAAGTCCTCCAGGGTCTTCTTCAGAGGCCCCTGGGTGGCGATGAATTCCTGCGGGTGGCTGTGCCCCTGTGGGGGCGAGGACAGGACAGCATGACACCAGATCGGATCCCACCTCCAGCTGGGCTAATGTCCCCATGTGTTCTCCCAGGCCCTGTGTAATGTCCACGTATTTGTGTGCACAACAGCCGAGGGGGTGTGAAGGGATAAGACAGACTTCATGAGCACCAAGGGACCAGACATGCCAGAGACACTCCCTGCTACCCTTCAGGAACCACATCTGCAGACTTCCCAGCCCCTTCTCTTCTTTCATGTCTATCAAGATTCCTCTCATCCTTCAATATCAAATGCCTCTTTCCTTCAGGAAGACTGTCTATTTCTTTTGTTTGTTTTGTTTTATTTTTGGGTAACCCGGCAGCACTCAGGGATTACTCCTGGCTCTACACTCAGAAGCTAAGAAATCGCTCCTGGCAGGCTCAGGGGACCAGATGGGATGTCGGGATTTGAACCACCGTCCTTCTGCATGCAAGGCAAATGCCCTACCTCCGTGTTATCTCTCCAGCCCCAGAAAGACTGTCTTGATTTCTCAGGTGGATCAATCTTCTGCTCTTGAACATACCCTGGACACCATCCTTGTTTTCTTTTTGTTGTTGTTGTTTGCTTGTTTTTTTGGGGGGTTTGGGTCACATGGGGGCTACTCCTGGCTCTACACTCAGAAATCGCCCCCTGCAGGCTGGGGACCATATAGGATGCTGGGATTTGAACCACCGTCCTTCAGCGTGCAAGGCAAATACCTTACCTCCATGCTATCTCTCCTTCCCCATCCATCCTTGTTTTCTTATGCTCTCTTTTTCTCCCCTCTCTCCCCACCACACGTCTCTCTCTTTCTCTCTCTCCCCACCCTTTTTTCCAGATTATGGCTAACTCAGATCAGTTCTGTTTCCTAACCCAGCTCATAGCAGAACCCTAACTAATCCATAGGACTGGCTGGGGGTCCTCAGGAGCACAGCACTTGGCTTGCACAATGTGAGGCCCCAAGTTTAATTCCCCAGCCATAACAGGAGGGGGAAAAAAGCAGTCCTTTGGATTCACTGCAAAAACACAGCTGGTGGTTCTGATGGTCAGGATTCCGGCGAGACCTCTGCCGTGTGTATAGCAAACAACTCCCCTGCCCCTCCCTCGAGATAGCCCTTACCGGGATGAAGTTGGCATTGATGTAGTCAGAGTGGGGCTCCCCTTCCAGCTGGGCCAGCCGAACCCGGGAGTGGTCATCTGCAGAGATGACCACGCCCATTCAGGGTCAGGGTCATATGGACCCTGACCCCACCAAGTCCTATCCTGTTAGATCCCATCCTTTCCCCTATCCTGAAAGGCCCCCAACCGGGATAGGTAGCACCCATTCAGGCCCCGCCTAGCTGTGGACCCACCCACTCAGACCACGCCCCGTATGGCCACGCCCCCTCTAGCCCTGCCCAGGCCCCGCCCTCGCCCACGCGCGCCCCAACTCACAGGGGAGCACATGCGGGTAACGGTTCTTGGTGGCATTGGCAGGATGCTGGGCCTCCAACCTGGGCTGCTCCCTGCCCACCTCCTTCAGCTCCTGCACAGATGGGGAACAGGCCTGGAGGCTGAGCACCACATGGGCACCCCAGGGCAGGGACAAGGGTGGGGTTCCCCTCAGGACTTCCCACCAGGGCATCTCTTCCAAGGCCGGCGGGCAGTCAGGTACCTCAAACTCCTGGAAAAAAGCCTGGTTCGCATGCGCACTCTTGGCCTCGAAGTTCTGGCGGAAACTGTGAAGCGGGATGGGCCTATGGGTCCACCTGGTGGGAGAGGAAGGAGGAGGAGGGAGAGGAAGAGGAGGAAGGTCCTCCCTGAGTGCTCGGGGTTCCCCACCAGTGGGAACGGAGCCCTCCATGCATTGCTGGGAGTTGCGGAGACTCTGAACCGGAGGAGCCCCCAACATTCTAAGCCCCGTGCAAGTGGGGCGAGGGGGGGAGCAAGGGGGCGGAGGGGGAAGTGTCCAAGATGGAACCGCTTTTAGGAGCCGGTGCCAAGGAGGGAAGCAGATTTGCTGTGGGAGCCAGAAAAGGAGGCCACACTGAGCAGCCCCCAGGGGCTAGGCCTGGAGGAAAGTGTAAAGAGAGGAGAAAGGAGAAAACAAAAAAAAAGAGAAGAGAGAGAGAGAGAGAGAGAGAGAGAGAGAGAGAGAGAGAGAGAGAGAGAGAGAGAGAGAGAGAGAGAGAGAGGAGAAAGGGAAGAAGGATGAATAGGGAGAGGAGGAGGAAGAGGGAGGAAGAAGTGGAGGAGGAGGAAGAGGAAATGAGAAGGACGAATAAGGGGACGAGGAGGAAGAGAGGAGAAAGACAAGGGGAGGTGGGAGAGGAATGAAGCTGAGTGGGCAGTGTCCTCAGAATCAGAAAGGGGCTGGCGACACTGCCAAGGGGTGCTTGGTGCTCAGGAGGAAGCAGCCTCCAGGGAGACTGGCAGGGCATGCCCAAGATGGGACAGTGCTCACCGAGGGTTGTAGGCTGTCAACTCCTGGGAAAAGCGCTTCTTGTGGACCCTGTGAAGGTTGAGGATGAGGAGGCTGGTGGGGGCATCAGGGCCTGGAGATAGGCCCCTACTCCCCCACTCACCTCTGCCCCTTCGCCCTCCGGCAGAAGCACAGCAGCAGGGCTAGCAGGCCACAGAGGATGAAGGTGCCGCCTCCAACAATGCCGGCTAACAGCGGGAGAGGCAGCACCATCCAGGGGATGTTGGTTCGGGGCTCTGGGGGTAGGGAGGGCAGGGAAAACGTAGCCCTGAGCCCACTGTCCTGGATGGCCGGTGACCTCCCCCAGACTGGCCCTCTGGGTGGAGTGACACCCTTGGCCTCAGCCCGAGTCTCAGACGCTAAGTCCAGGTCAGAGACAACATCGGGGGTGGGGGGAGGACCATCTCCCCAGCAAGAGCCCCAAAGAGCAGGCAGAGCTTGGCTTCCTGGACCTCCAGAACTGAGCCACCCCATAGGGCAGCTCCCAGCATTTGAAATGTAGCCATCAGATGCGCATTAAAAGTTCAGCCGGGATGTCAAGGACTTAGGAAGAACAAAAAGTATAGCAGTGGTGACATCATTTTCAAAAGCCGGTCACATGCTGGCATGCTATTTTTGATAGTGTGGTTTAAATAAAACATTACTAATCTTAATTCACTTCTTTTTATCTTTCACTAATGTAGCTCTGAGGAAGTTTTAAGTCACATCTTTGGCTCCACATGGGACACCCAGTGTAGAATTTCCATGGCGGGGAATAGCAGTGCAGGGTGGGGTGACTCTAGTTGTCACAAATCACCTCGCTGGCCCCAGCCCCCTGGCCATGCCCCTGTTTAGGAGCACCTTTCTCCCCCTGTGCCAGCTCCTCTAGGCAGGACTTGTGCTTTGAGGGCCTAACCTAGTCCTTCCCCTCCTGTTTGGAAAATGACTTCTGAGGAAGGGGCCCAACACTGAGTCCCCACCCTAGGGGCATCCTACCTGAGAAAGCAGAGAAGGAGACTGTGGTCTCAGGAGCCAGGCGCCTGGTAAAGGCCACAACGCCAAACCTGGGGTCAAGAAACAGGACACTCAGGAGGAGGATAAAAGGGTAAAGGCTTTCCCAAGACACAAAGCATAAGCCACAAACCCCAGATGGAAATGACTGAGCTGAGTGCCCCCCACAACTGAGAAACAGTTATCCCCTGCCTACAGGACCTTAAAGCCCTTAGCATCACTCTGGCAAATGGACCCCAAATCTATCGCCCTCCATACTGAAATCAGAATTGCTGAGACAGGGGGATGGTGCCTCTCAGCTTTGCCCACTGAAAGCCCCATCATAAAGTCTATGTATGACTCAGGATATATGGGCCAGACTCAGGCCAAAGAGCAAGTACATGACACAGAGGCTGCATGATGGTCGCCGCCCTCACCGATACTGGGCACCCGGCTTGAGTGGCCCATTGCATATCTCCTGGGTTTGACCACAGGTGTCTGTGCCCATTAGCACCGTCCAGGATTGAGGTACGGCCCAGGGCCCTGGGTAGAAGGGGTTGGGGAGCAGGATGGCCAGGTAGGAGTCGTGTCCTTGGTAGTAGTGGTGGTACCACGTGTGGTTGATGGCTTCCTGGGGCGGCCGCATCACTGGGAAGGCACAGGGGTGAGCAGAGTAGGCAGAGTAGAGCCATGGGGCTATGAGGGGCAGCAGAGGCTCCACCCCGCATCCCTGGCCTATTCCCCTCAGCAAAATGTTCTTGAGCTCTGTTCTCGATGCCACCCTCAGATCTTCTGGCTTCCCAACTCAGTGCTGGGAGCCCCATCAAGTCCCCTGCTGCCCTCTAGAGCCCGGCACTCACAAGAGGAGTTGGTGGTGGCAATGATGCCAAACCACTGGATCTGCCCGTTGTCCTCGCCGAACATGCCCCGCTGGATGATGACCCCCATCCCTGTCCCAGGCTCCAGCTGGGGTGCCACGGCTAGCTCAGGAGGGTGCCAGGCTGGAGATGGAGCCAAGTAGAGTCAGGCTCTGGTAAGGAATGGGGTTGCACATACACCCCCATTGCCCAGTGTCTCCCCTGCTGGGGATTGACGGATCAATAGGGCAAAAACTGGAAGTTATCAGGCCATCAGGCACATAAGAGTGGCAGGATTCAGAGCAGGGTCAGATGTAAGAGCGAGCAAGCCCCCACAGTAAAATCAGAGCAGGAAGCCAAAGGTGTGGGGTTGGGGGACTGGTGGCCACTGGAATGCCCACCCTTACCCTCAGTAGTGGTGCCACACACGAGGGTGACTGTGCGGCTCCACAGGCTGTTTCTGCCCAGCACAGTAAGACTGAGGCGGTAGGAAGTGTCTGGCACCAGGCCGGTCAGCACCAGGGCATCTCCAGAGATGTTGGCATGAAAGACAGGTTGAGCGCCACCTCCCGCCACCAGCTGCTCCACCACCACCAGGCAGGCGTCCAGCTCCCCCACAGGCAGCGTCCAGTTCAGGGCCAGGCGGGTGGCCTTGGGCCGGCACAGCACATCCTGAACAGGCCCAGGTTCTGTGGGCACCAATAGATGTGAATTGTGGGACAGATCAGTGCACCCCAGAAGGATAGCGCCTGGGCCATAGGCTCTCAGAATTACCAGGAAAGGGCATCTCTCATGCTTTTACCTACTTCTGGGGGAGGCCATAGTCAGGGATACTTGAGGGGCTACTTTTTACTGGGGGAAAGTCCTGGGGAGCTTAGGGAAGCAGATGGGCCAGATGGAACTGCTTCCCCGCTACAATGCCTGTCCACCTTCCTGCAGTGTTGCCTTCCCAGGCTAGGAGGAATACTGAGGCCATACCTAGTTAGGCCTCCCTAGGGATGGGGCACTGAAGCCCTAGTCAGGCCTCCTGGCTCAGGTCCTGCCTCTCAGAGCACCATCAGTTCCAGCTGCTACCAACATACCAACAGGGAGCACCACAGGCTGAGTGGCCACCTCGAGCGGGCCAGCCCGGCACAGCACAGTCAGGGAGAGGTTGCGTCCAGGCGTGAGGTCCCTGAGGACCAGGAGGGCTTGGCCCAGCTTCAGTGGTTGCTCCCAAGAGAGATGTTGCACCTCCGAGAGATGAGCATGGCATAGCCCCTGCCCCAGGGGACCGCCGGCCCAGGCCAAGGTAATCACAGCCTTGTCCGCCTGCATGGACACCAGCAGCTCGTTGGGCAATGTAGGCACTGAGGAGGGAAGCAGGTGGGTGAGACTTGAGGATAGGGAGAGGGAGTCCCTAGTGCCAGTAACTAGGGCACCGGAGTCTCCAGGTAGTTCTATCCACCCACATCCCCTCCCTACTGGCCACTCACACGTCCAGCCGGAGCTGTTGGTCACCGCGTGCAGGGGCCCAGCCCAGGAGATGATCTCTGCCTCATACCGTGTGCCAGGAGTTAGATCCACAAAACTCACACTGCCCACCTCAGCGCCCACAAAGCTGGTGCCAGCCGGGACACCCGCCCGATACAGCGTCACCCGGTAGCCCTCCCGACCACCTGGAGCATGTGCCCAGGAGACCTGGAGCCTCGAGGGGCCTTCACTGGTCACATTAACCAGAACTGGGGCAAGAGGCGCTGTGGAGAGAACAAGATATTGGGGGAGTGAGAGAAATGGAGGTGCTAGAGGCTGACAGTGTTCCCTGAGCCCAGGCTAAAGTCAACTCCCAGCACCTCTGAAGCAGCTTTGTCTAAATAAAAGTTTATGAAGGTCCTGGGACCCAGGGAGAGAGCAACAGTGCTGGGAGCAGGCTGGGCATGCAGGAGCCCCAGGTACCTGCAGATGTGGCACCAAAGATAAATCAACAAAAATGTCATCGACAGGCAAAGGGGCCTAAGGTGGGACCCTGTGTACACATGTGGGTGCCCTCAGAGGGTGAATCTAGAGAAAGGACAGGGGCACAGAAGGCAAAGAGCCTTCTCAGCCCCCAGTGGCCTTGACTCTGGACTGCCAGACTCTGAACCAGAAATGGTGAACCCAAATGAAAACCGGAACTGGAACTAGGCTGCCCTGACCTCCTGTGATGAAGCCAGGGTCCTGGCTAAAGTGAAGGTGAGCAGAGGGGTGATTGGTCTTTCCTGAAAGAGTTCTGCATCATCTTCCTCAGTCTGTCAATTTGCTCTCCAGTAACTGAGCACCAGCATGAGGGGTACTTGAAAGCCCCAGATGCAAGGGACAGGCTGGCACAGTATTGAATTAAAAATGAATCTTAGGGGCCAGAGAGATAGCATGGAGGTAAAGTGTTTGCCTTGCATGCAGAAGGATGGTGGTTCAAATACCGGCATCCCATATGGTGCCCCGAGCCTGCCGGGGGGCAATTTCTGAGTGTGGAGCCAGGAGGAACCCCTGAGTGCTGCCGGGTGTGACCCAAAAACAAACAAACAAAAAATAATGAATCTTAAACATGCCCAAACCAGACAGGAGAGCCACTCAAAGGGCTGTGGCATAGGGGGAACCTTGGGTTTGATTCCCAGCAATTCCTGGAGAAGACCCCCAGCCAGCCCCTACCAGCACCACGGCTAGGTAAGCTCAAAACAAATCAACAATAACAACTTTAATAGGAATTTAAATTAATAAATTTGATTGAATTGCATTTAAATAATAATTAAATATTATTTAAGTTTAGGTAAAACAAAGTTTAAGTAAAAATACCTCATCCCCTGGGGTCAGATAGTATAGCAGGTAGGGTGCTTGCTTTGCACACAGCCAACTGGGGTTCAATCCCTGGCATCCCAAATGGTCCCATGAGTATCACCAGGAGTAAGCCCTGAGCATTGCCCATGTGACCCAAAATTAAACAAACTAAAGAACCTCATCCCCATGCTGGGAACAGGATTCAGAAGAGGCGACAGGTGCCTGGGTCTGGACAATGTCCTTTTTGCCTTTTTGCCTATCCCCAGGACCTGGCCTCAAACAACCCATCAAGTTAGCCACCCCCACCACCCCCTGGGCAATCTGGGACTGGCTCTGGCATCTGAAGAGAATCGAGACACTACAGTAAGGGATGAGGTACAGGTACATGAGATCACCAGGCCTCCTTCCTCCCCTAACCCTAACCCTAACCCTCCCCAACAACAGCAGTGTCTAGGCTGTCTTCTGTCTTGCTGGATAGGATGTACATGGACTCAAAGTCACACTAACTAAACTTAAGACCCAAGACCCCTCTCAGGGCTACAGAACAAAAGCAAATCATCACTTTCTCTCTCTGGGCCTTAGTTCCTGAGTCAGTGAAAATATCAGAGAGCACACAGCAGAGCAGAAGGAGATGGGTAATTGCCAGTGAAGGAGCCAGGGACTTGAGGTTGACTGAGCACAGAGGAGAAAGTGTTGATGGCTGTAGGTTGTAAGTTGTAGGTGGGAACCTCCAGGCTGCCAGAAAGTTGGGGCTCTCCACAAGGAAGTGGGATCTCCTGGATCCTGGGAGTTGGGACAGCCACAATCCCCCAGACAGCAAAAAGGGAAGGACTCATCGGCCTGGCAGAGGGTGCAGTGTGGCACCCAGGCATACCAGGGCCCTGCAGCTCTGGAAGCCTCCCCAGAACTCTCACTCACGTGTCCAGCCAGTGGTGTTGGCTCTGGTGCTCTCATCTGGCCCCCGAAGGCTGCTCAGCTGTATCAGAAACTCGGTGCCTGCGGGCAGCTTGGCCCAGGAGAAGTTCTGAACACCAGCCTCTAGCCTGGCATCACTCTCCAGGGCCAGGGGTCTTAGGCGGTGCAGTCGCAGCCGGAAGCCATCCCAGGCCCCAGGTGGGGGGCTCCAGGATGTCCTGAGGGCAGGGGGTTGAAACGTCCACCCCAGGCTCAGATTGGCAGGAGGGGCAGGGACTGCAAGAAAAGAAGCAGCAGGTCTGGGCTGGTTGAAGCCCAGGTCACTGGCTCTCCCAGCTCTGCCCCCTCCAAACATGCACTCCTCAAAACCAGACTTTATCAGGAAGGCATGAAGCCCACCCTGTTCCCACCCACCTCCTTCTGGCACCTGCGGCACCCCTCAGGGCCCTGGACTTTAAGCTCAGAGAACCCATCCATCCCCTCCAGTTTGTTACCCTCAATGGGCCTCCTCCCTGATCATTTCCCACCTTACTCTCCTTCCCTGACTCTCAGTGCCCTTTTCTGATCAAACTGAGCCACATAAGATTGCTAATATTCAGGGCCGGAGAGGTGGTGCTAGAGGTAAGGTGTCTGCCTTGCAAGTGCTAGCCAAGGAAGGACTGAGGTTCGATCCCCCAGCATCCCATATGGTCCCCCCAAGCCAGGGGCGATTTCTGAGCTCAGGAGTAACCCCTGAGCATCAAACCCCTGAGCATCAGTAACCCCTGGCCCAAAAAAAAAAAAGATTGCTAATATTCACTATTAGACTATAGTATAGTGTACATATTCCTATCAATGCATTTGCATTATTATCTAATAAAGTACAGAAAATAATGTACATTGTTTAAAGTAATTTTCTTATTTTGTTTCTGGGCCACACCAAGCAGCGCTCAGGGGCTACTCCTGGCTCTGTGCTCAGAAATTACTATGAACAGGCTTGGGAGGCCATATGGAATTCCAGGAATCGAACCCAGTTCACCATGGAAAAGGCAGATGCCCCACCCACTGTATTATCACTCAGACCCCTAGAAGTAGTCTTATTTAGGAAATAGGAGTGAGGACAGAGATGGAGAGAAAGAAGAGAATCCCGTGAGCTGGGATACAGGGTCTAGCACATTGTATGCCTATATTACCAGCATCTTCTTTATCTTTACCATGTTCATCTCTAGATTATAATAAGTGCCAACATTAGCATGTTCTTCTATGTAATAGCTGCTTACATTACTGTGTTTACCTATAAATCTTTATCAACTTATACCAGGATTATGTCCTGATAAATCCATCTCAAGTTGAAGATATCATACACCAATAGAGCATTCAGCACCTTCTCCACCCTCAGACCACAGGCACAGACTGTAGCTAGGCGGAAACTTGGTCTGCATAGCCCACATCACATACAACATTTCCGCCCTCTCTCCCAACGCCCTGAAATAGAACTGTTCTGCATGTGGAAAGCAGTTTGCAAAGTATTGCTTACTTGGGGCAGGAGCCAGGCACCAACAGGCCAGGCCTCATGTCAGGCACTCTGAGAGAAGCCCACAAGGCACCTCACTAGCCCAGGAAGAGACGGAACACAAAGTACGTATTCTGCCAGAAGCAAACATTTCCACAGCATCATGATGGCATGAAATCTTACATTGACCACTGTGATGGTGGTGGTGGTGGGGGGGGTGTTCCTGTATTTAGAGACCCCAGGCTTCCTTAACCATCTTTTCTAGGTAGTTCCCTTTCCTACTCTTGAACAGCAGCACCTAATCCCATTCGTGGAAAACAAGAGGCGATCCTTTCGTGCCAGTGGGAGAGACAGGGCCAGGGCAGGAGAGGTGCTAAATGCTTTTAGTTTTGATCTTTGGACCGGCTGGGGCCTGAGTACGCAGTGGCCAGAATCCGCCTAATGGCAGAAGATGGAACTGCATGCAGGTGGGTCTGGGTTCCCCTGCACCCTAACCACTGTGGCTGCCACACCCAAACCCATCCCCTCCAAGGAACTCACGGGTGCAGGCTCGAGTCCTCCGGGGGCTGGAGCTGCTGTTCCCTGCCCAGGCCCACACAGATACAGAATAGCAGGAGCCGGGCATGAGGCCCCTCAGCGTCAGGCTGGTGTTCCTTGGACCCACGTCCACATGGCTGTCCTGTGACTTCGGGTCTCCCTCCTGGTGCCAGGCCACACCATAGCCTTCCAGGTCCCCAGGTGAAGCAGTCCAGCCAATAGCCAGGTCAGAGGGGTTAGCCCTACCAGAGATTTCCAGGGACTGTGGTGGCAGAGGCCCTGCAAAGAGATGCAGTGGTTTAGGGGACCATATCCCACTGCCTGACCCCCAGCTGCCCTAGGCCTCTCAACTCCCCAAAACAGGGCCAGGAGACAGATAACTGAAAAGTCTGGGAACAATTTTCACTTCTTACAGAGGTCCGGGCCAGAGGAGGGGCCCCAACCCTTCCCTGCCACCACCAGCACCCAACAGTGCTCAAAGGGCCATGCTGTGCCAAGCATCCAACTCAGGTCCTCCTGCTCAGTATGGCTCCATTACCTGAGCCTCATCTCCAGCCCCAGCAGATGTGTTTGAGAGAAAAGTCCCAGATCCACAGAAAGAGACCTGGGATGCCAGTGACACAGAGATGTCAGCAGAGAGGCCAGGGCTCCTCCATGTAGAGCACGTGACCCCATCCTGTTTTGCTACAGTTTGGAGCCTGACCATGGCTGAGTCCAGCTGTGAACACCTCCAGATGGGACCTGACTGTCTCCCTGTTTCAGCACCCTCATGAGGGACCCCACCCTAATGCCCATCAGCACAAACTTACCATCTAGCCAGACACTGGCCTGGGTGCTGGCATGATGGGGTCCTGCCAAAACCCTCAGTTCCAGAGAGTAGTGGCCAGTAGGCAGGGGTCCTGGGAAGGTGGCGTTGAGGGCCCTGGGGTCCAGAGAGATGTTCCACTGCAGCTGACCCATGAGCCTCAGCAAATAGCCATCCCGGCCACCGGGCCCAGCCTGCCAGCTTGCCCAGAGCTGTGGGGGTTGGGGGATGAGCTGCAGGTTCAGGGGAGTGGCAGGATCTGTGGAGAAAAGGTGGAAACACTATGAGCATAGCAGAGAATCCTCCCCATGCCAGCTCAGGAGGTAGGAGAGCACCAAAAGCCATGGGGCTGCACTAGGAGGGGTGCATACTCAGGGTGTGGAAGCAGCAGCCTGGTCACTCTCCAGCTATGCCCTCCTGCAGTCATCACCTGACCTCTCATGGACCTCTACCCATACTTGAGGGATAGACCCCCGGAGCCCAGGGGCTCAGGGCCAAGAAGCAACAGAAGACAATGCCCAGCCCCTATCTGTGGACAAGGCTGAGCCCACCAAGGCCCCAGCTGTCGAGACTCATTCAGCTCTTCTTCCACCCTCTGAATCCCAGGGTCTTGGAGCCTTTCACTCCACCTCAGTCCCCTCCACCACTGAGAGGAGATAATATGACCCAGCGAATGCCCATCAGGACCCCAGTACGAAGAAGCATTCGAACAGTGATAGTCATCCACCCAGACCAGTAGAAGGAAGGCCACACCCTGGCCACTCCCTCTGAGCTCCAGATCTTCCCCCACAGGACTCCAAATTTCGAGAGGAACCTCTTCTAGAATACTCACAGGTCCACTCGGTGGCATTGAGGCCCCCCATTTCATGGGGTCCTGCGGTAGCGCTCAGTATCAGCTCATAGCGGGTGCCCGGGGTGAGGTTGCGAAAGGTGTGATTGGTGGTTCCCCGTCTGACCACCGCAGTCAGATTGGTGCCACCTGCACCTCTGAGCATCAGCTGGAGCCAGGCCACCCCCTCAGCCCCATTCCAAGAGGCTTGGAGAACAGTGGTGCTCAGGGCACTCAGCATCAGCTCACGGGGACACACGGGCACTAAGAGAAAGGAGAGCAAAGCCAGGTTTGAGAGAGGGGCCTGCAGGAGCCTGTGGCACTGACCCAGAGCGCTCTGCTTGGGTATCGACTTTGAACACACCCATCACTCCCAGATCCTGCCCCCCACCCCACCCCCATACCTGCCTTACCTGTCCATTGCTGGGCACTGCTCTGGGCGTGCAGACCCCCGGCCTGAGTGATGACTTCCAGAATGTACTCACTCCCTGGAAGGAGGTCACTAAAGGTATAGGCCAGGGTGTCCGGGGGCAAGGAGATATTATGTGCCCATGTCTGGGTCTCTGGGTGGTAGAGGTAGAGCCGGAGACCATCTTGTTCTCCAGGGGCTGCACCCCAAGAGGCCTCCAGGCTGAAGGGGTCTGAGGCACTATGGAGCTGCAGGTCGCTGACGGGTGCAGGCGCTGCAGAGGAAAAGAGAAGCACCAGGCCCCTCTGCAGCAACCACCTGCCAGGAGGCCCTACCACTCAGATTCTGCCCCCAACCACTCACCCATCTGGGCTGTGAGAGTGACGGTGACATTCTGCCCGCAGGGGCGTAAAGCTGTGACCTTCAGGTGGTACCGACTTCCTGGCACCAGGTCCGAGAACTCGAAGCTGGAAGCATTGGTGTGGACCAGGCGCTGCTGGCCTTCAGGGAATGCCGGGGAGGTCAGGCGGGTGAGCCACAGCTCATGTTCCAACCCACCTGGCTCTGGGGAGGCCCAGCTCAGAAAGAGGCTTGTGGGGTGCCCCTGGCTGCTGACGTTCACTTCCAGGGGTGGTCCTGGGGGAAAAGGGATGTGACAAAGGTTCATGTCCCACTGTTTGCCATGGCAGAGCAGAGGCAGGCAGGTCAGAGCCCAGACTGCACTGGAGTGAAGAATTTGTCTTCAAGGAGTTGGCGGGGGGGGGGGGGGGGGGACGGGACTATAACTATAGCACAGTGAGTAGGGCATTTGCCTTGCATGCAGCTGACCAGGGTTCCATCCCTGGCATCCTATATGGTCCCCTGAGCCTGCCAGGAGTAACTTGAGTAACTTCTTAATGCAGAACCAGGAATAACCCCTAAGTGCCGCTGGGTCTGGCCCCCCCCCAAAAAAAGTGGAGGGAGAATGAGTTGGGGGTGGGGGTAGAGTGATAGTTTAACAGGGAGAATATTTGCCTTGCACATAGGCCAACCCAGGTTCAATCCATGAATCCCATATAGACCCCCAGCACCTCCAGAAATAATTTCTGAGTTCAGAAACAGGAATAACCCCTAAATTCTACCAGGTGTGGCCCCACCCCAAATAAGAAAGAGTTAGAATACATGCACACCTGAGCCCCACTTGACCCCCTAGCACCATCAGGGGTGTCCTAGTGGTCCCCAATCTCACAGAACCAGAGTGGTACTGCATCCCAACAACTCAGACTGAATCATTGTTCCTATTGGCTGAGAATGGCCAGGAGGGATCCCCAGTGCACTGACTAGGAAACCCCCCAAGAAGAAAAAAAGAAAAAGAAGTTGGTACTAAACCCCCACTTCCTGTGCCCTCCTGCCCTCCACTCACCCCAAAGACACCTACCATCTGGGTGCCCATCTCCAGGGGACAGGGGCCTGCATGTGTCGTCATCTTCCTGCAGGAAGGAGCAGTGGGCAGGGGAGGAGCCTCTGGGGTCCAAACCTCAGTGAGAGGTAGTGGGGCACAGGCCAAGAGCAGAGAGGAGGCTCAGTGCCCCTGGAAGATGCCCCATGCCCACCCCCCAGGCCTCTCCAAGGACGCCCCAGGTTCCGATGCCACCAGGCAGGCTCTGTCTCCCCATCCACCCTCCATGAGAGCTGCTCAGGCCTAATGCAGACCAGCTGTGGGGCCTGAAGAGCAGAGGGGGCCTGGATGGGCCCTTTAAGGGGGGGCTCCAACCCTTCCTGCCGGGACCTCCTTACCTTGGCCAAGAACCCCCGGAGCCAGAGTAGCACAGAGATCAGTACTGGGGGCCTCATGCTGACGTCTGCAGAGGAGAGAGGGAGGTAGAGGGGAGGAGCTGGTGCCCCCGGGCCCCCCCTGTCCCGCTCACTGGCTGGCAGGAGGGCAAGGGGGGAGGCAGGGCTGCAGGCACTAAAAGCAGGAGAGCCAGGAGCAGGGAGGCCTCTCAGCCCCAGCCTGACCTCCACTACTTGGCTTGGCGGACCTGGGAGTGGAGAAGGCAGGCCTGGCAGGGGCCTAGAGTGGGAAAGGCAAGACTCAGATCCTCCCATCCTTTCCCTCCACTTCCAGGAGAAACATGCTGTGCTGGGGGGCTGTGTAGAGGCCCCAAGACCCTGGGAGCAGAGTAGACCTGGAAGGATACAGGGTGCCTCCATCCTCTTCTACCCCACACCTGGGTTATCTCTGGATTCCAGGGGCACAGGCCACTGCATTGAATGTGGTTCCAGCTCAAGGCTGTGTGCCTGCCAAATACCTTCTGACATGGCTACTGTGCCCCAAAGTTTCTGAGACCTCCCCACATGCCCACAGAAGTCAGTACCTAGATAGGGAAGGCCCGCAGCTTCGAGTGAGGCTAGAGGCAGCCTAAACCTAGGGCTTCTCCCTGATGCTGGTCCTCGGTATGAGACCCCTGAGGCACTCTGGTCAAGACTCTGGGATTCTTTTTTTTTTTTTTTTTTAAGACTCTGGGATTCTTGGTTTCCCTTCACCCCACCACCCCTGTAACTCTAGCAGGTCTTCCTGAGGCCCTGCTGCTCTCTTTCAGCTTGCTCCCACACACTCCACCCAGGGCAGCTTCTGGGGCTGCCTGGAGAGGAAAAGATGGGCGCCAGGGGGAGTAGGCTGCACCCCTACTCAGCTCTAGGGGAAGAATGTGCACTCTACAGCCTTCTGAGGGAGCCGGGGTGGGGGAGCCCCAGCCAGAGACCAGCCTGCCCCTCCTGGCTCCAACTGCTCCAAACCTCAGGCCGCCCACAGCAGGCGGGGCCTGGAAACTGGAAACGGGCTCACTGCGGACTCATCACACTTTCCAGGCCAAGCTGGGCGGCGGGTGTGAGTCTGCGAAGGCATGTGGGCGTCTGTGAGGGTTTGGGGGGGGCATGAGAGGGGTGTGCTTGAAGAGAGATTGTCAGCGGTCAGTGGAGTGTAATGTGTGGGTTTGTGTCAGTATGTGCAGTGTGGGAGTTTTTATACGGGGTGTCACTGTTCGAGTCTGTGTGCCTCGAGTGTGGGTGCATGGCTTTGGATGTCCATGAAGTTGTGTGAGTGCTGGGGATGTGAGTCTGTGTGGATGTGCATGAAAGAGTCCATGTATGTGTGACTGTGTGAGTGAGTCTGTGAGTCTATGTGAGTCTGTGTGAATGTGGCTGTGGAAGTCTGTGTGGGTGAAGATGAGTGTGTGACTGCGTTAGTGTGAGTGTGTGAGTATATTGGGTGTGAATCTGTTGGTCTCTAGGAATCTGTGTGAATGTGTCTTGTGAGTTAGTATGCACCTGTGTGAGTATGCGAATGTGTGTGCGTGTGTTCAATATATATATGTGTGATACTATGCAAGTGTGTGGCTTGTGAGTCTGTATTGTGTGTGAGTCTGTATGAATGAACTTGTATACTCACCAGCATTAAGTACTCTTTACAATAGGGAGCCAGGAGTGAGCTCAGGACTGGGCACAGGCTTGGCTACAGGAGCCCCAACTTTTATCTTGGACACTGCCTGGCCCCCCATGACTCCCTCAGGAGGTCTCCTGAGCCCAGCCAGGAGCAGCCCCTGTGCACCCCCACGTGTGACCCCAGTACCAATAAGGAGCTGACTACAAGAAGAGGGCAAGGAAAAGCCGGTGGGAGATGGGGTTCATCTGCCTGAACTGCTTCTCCAGGGCTCTCTCTAGCGGGGCTCCCAGCTGTGAGGGGAAAGTAGGGTTCCCATCCTAAGTTGAGGAGCTACAGCAGGACTAGGGCTCAGATAGAGGACCGTGTTCCTTCCCATGGGTTCCCCAGAGTACAGATGGCCCTGGGATTCAGTGGCCCCTAGACAGAGCCTGGCAGAGACCTGGGGGAGAAGGCCTGCCCAGTAGTGGGGTGTTAAATGGTGGGGGAAAGCCACTTTCTCCAATCAGGGGTGTCTCTTCCCACAACCATCCCACCACCCTGAGAGAACTGGGGTCCCCCCAGAGCACCTACTGTAGCTTCTGCAGCCACCAGCGCAAAGAGCAAAGCCCAGGCCTGTGTCCCAGTTCCCAGGGCCAATGACCCAGCCACCCTGGCTGTCCACCTCTCCCCGCCTCCCTCCCACATCCACCAGGCCTTGGGCCACTCCCACACAGGCTGAGGAGGGGGGTGAAAGGTGGATAAGTCCAGTTTCCCTCCCACTCCACTGTAGCCTGTGGGGGTTGGGGGCAGTCAATAGAGGGGCCCACTGGACAGCAGGGTGCAGAGCCTCCGGGAAATACCGTCTGAAAGGATCCTGAGGACCCCTGAGGGCATGCAGGGGCAGCATTTAGGGTTGAGGTAGAGGGAGTGCCTGGGAAGAAAGATGGGGTACAGAGGCAGATTGGAGGTAGGCGAAGCTCTTCTATCCTGACTCCCACCACCTGGTCAAGATGGGGAGCTCCTGCTGCACCCAACTCGAAACAGGCTGGCTCTGATCCCTGGGAATTCGAAAGACCAGCCCCTCACAGATCCAGGAGTAAGGGAGATGGAAAGTCCCTGTGGCCCACAGACACCCACAAGGTGTCGGGGAAAGTGGGTCAGGTGGAGGATGGGTACCCAGGTGGACTCAGAACCTGCCTCTGCCCCCAGCCTCCCTGGTTCCCCCCAGTCCCTCTCACCTCTGCTCGCAGTACCCCTTGTCCCTGCTGTGCGGCTCCCCAAGTATCCGGCTCCCTGCTTCCTCCTGGATAGACTGCCCAGATGCCAGCTTGTGCTTGTGCACACACACACACTCACACACACACACACCCCACACACACAGCCAGGGACAAGCCAGGGCCAGCCAGGGCGGAAGAGCCAGCCAGGGGCCAGCCCAGGATACAGGAGTGTGGGAGGATCCGGATCCTGGGCTTCCCTGGAGAAGCTGAGAGGTGAGGGGGATGCGTACAGGACTTGGCTTCACCGGGATTTTCAAGGAGCTCCAGAATTCCCATGTGACTTGCCCCTCAGAGGGGCTTCTGGCCAAACGGGGACTGGACCCTAAACCCCCATACCCCTGTCTGTCCCTGGGGGCTGGTAAGGTAGATAAAAAGAGATAAGAAATGGGTCCAGAGGGCCAGGAGGACTGGTCCAGGGTAGGAAGCTTGCCACAAAGAGCAGGGAACATTCAGCAGAGCACAGTTAGGTCAGAGAAGGACCACTGAGACACTGTGACATGATAGTGGGAGTAATCGCTCTGGATAAGAACTGGGTGCTGAGGGGCTGGAGAGATAGCATGGAGGTAGGGCATTTGCCTTGCATGCAGAAGGACAGTGGTTCAAATCCTGGCATCCCATATGGTCCCCCCGAGTCTGCCAGGAACTATTTCCAGGAGGAACCCCCTGAGTGCTGCCAGGTATGACCAAAAATCAAATGAACAAAAAAGAACTGGGTGCTTAAAGAGATGTGCATGATACCCCTTCAGTCTTGCAAACAATTGGTGCCTAAAAAGGAGAGAGAGAGAGAGAGAGAGACAGACAGACAGACAGACAGACAGAGACAGAGACAGAGAGACAGACAGAGACAGAGACAGAGAGACAGACAGAGACAGAGACAGAGAGACAGACAGAGACAGAGACAGAGACAGAGAGAGAGAGACAGAGAGAGAGACAGAGAGAGAGAGAGACAGAGAGAGACAGAGACAGAGAGACAGAGACAGAGAGACAGAGAGAGAGAGAGAAAGTATCTGCCATAAAGGCAGGCAAGGAGGGGGAAGTGGGGGAGGCAGGAGGGAAACTGGGGGCACTGGAGGCGGAAACATACATTGGTGAAGGGAGGGGTGTTGGAGTATTGTGTGACCAAAACTCATGCACAATTTTGTATTTCATGGTGATTCAATTAAACATTTTATTTAAATAAATAGAAAGAATAAAAAAAGAATAATACAACTTCAAAAACCTCAAAAAAAAAAAAAAAAAAGAAAGAAACAGGTCAATGGTCCCCACCCAAGACATCTCCCCTGCCCACTCCCTGGAGTGAGGATGGAAGGAGGAGCGTGCTGTTCCCCTGGGGTGCAGTCAAAGGGTCTCAGAGCCCTAGTCACTCTCCAGATTCACCCAGAAGGTTGGTCCTTCCATGCTCCTCTCTGGACTGGAGAGCAGAGGCACAAATAGGCTCTGGGTGACCCCTGCTACAGAGTTGTCCGGAAGGTTCTGGAAGGGGAAGAATGCTGTTTGGCATGGCCTCCAGGCTGGAGGAGCTGAGCAGAGAGCAGAGAACAGAGTTGGGGCTGCCACAGAGTATGGTGCCTTCTCTGGCCCCCAGAGTTCCCCCACCATTATTTACCCAAACAAGCTAGGGGCCCCTGGGACCTTGCCTACTACTGTGACCCCCCAATCCCACTCGATTCTTCTTGTCCTGCTCCCAGCTTTCTAGCTGCCCCTACAGAAGCTCATCTCCCAGCACCCCAAAGCATGGGGTGCCTGTGGACACAGAGGGACGGCCGCCTTGTGCCCAGTTTGTGGCATCTCACTTCCTGTCCTTGATAACTATCCACTGCTCAGTTCTTTCTAATCAGCCCCCTCGTTCCCATCTTCCACCCCCAAGACTTCCACTGTCCCCCAAACAACTGGGCTCTCAGGAGGTTGCACCCCAGCCCATCTGAAATCAGCTTGGGTTGGGGGAATGTTGCCCTTCCCAGGAGGCACCGAGGGGCCTGACAGGAGCACCATTGACTACAGGGAGAACGGGTCAGGGTGCATCTCCCTGACGAGGGCTAGCCCCCCCCACCCCCTTAAGTGGGTTCACCCCTGTACCTATTGTACATGGCTTCTTTTCAGCTGTCACAGCACTTGAAAGCTGAATCAGGGGTGTGGGAGGCAGAGGAGTCCGGGAAGGGAAGGAGAGAGAAGGGAAAGGAAGGGAAGGGAAGTGAAGGGCCCCGTAATGGCACTAGAGAAGGAGCTGGCTTGGAGCTCACACCAGGAACCCGCTGAACTGGGGATAGATACCACAGGCTCTGCCCAGGCCTGACAGGAACAGGGATCATGAGGTTGTGGACCTGGGGGTCCCTAGGACCACAACAGCAGAGAAGAAAAGGGAGCCAGAGGCTGCTCAGCTGTAAGTCCCCAGTGCAGGTGTCTGGGTCAGGAAGGACTGGAGGGACGGTTCTGTTCCCAGCTTCCCTTTGGGTGCTGGCCAGAGGGGTGGGGGGAACCTTTCTAGAAGAGGTGGCTGGGGTCTGGGGGAGCCCCAGGATGCAGCCTGCAGGAACACGACTCCCTGCCTCCGCCTTCTCCCAGCCTACCCGCTTCTGTGCTCAGCTCTGCTCTGAGGAAACTCAGCCCAGGGTTAATGGGAGCTCCAGAGGTTCCACAAGGCAAGAGTGAGGGGCTCCAAAGTGGACAGTCTGCCGGTCAGGCAAGGACAGGGGGGACTGGGGCAAGCTAAGGTGCTTTGAACCTTTCAGCAGGACCCCCAGGAGAAAGCCCAGCAAGAATGAACAGAGCCAGGAGCTGGGGAAGCAGAGTGGTCAGGAGGCTGCTCATTGTGGGGCTGCTCTTGGGGTACAGGCAGAAGGCCCCGACCCCTGGTGGCAGCAGAGGGAGGCCTGAGGGCAGCGGCTGCCTGGGTGTGCGTGGGTGGCAGCCAGGAGGGGGGGGGGGAGGAAGCAGCTTCCTGCAGCCTCCTCAGCCCTCAAAGACAGACAGACAGACAGCTGGTGAGAGACAGCCCGGGGAAACGCAGCTGCTCTGGTAAGTACTGAGTGGGGGAGGAAAACACCTGGGGGTGGGGGGCGGGTTGGTGCAAGTCTTGGGAAGCAGAGGACCCTTCCCAGGAGCCCTAAGGCTCAGGGTGCCACTGACACTGAGGGGCAAGCAGGGACTGGGGGAGGCACTGGGAGCCGCCTGGAGAGCAGAGAGCCTGAGCCAGGCTCCCACCTCCCACTCTGTCCCCCCACTCTGACCCCCACCTGCCCCCACACCTGCCTACACATGCACCTCGGAAGTAAGACCTGGACAATGGTGCCTGCCCCCCCAAAGGGCATGTCTCCCAACTCCCAGGGCCCCCCCCCACTGTGCCCCACACTGTTGCCTCCCCAGGTCCTCAACCCCTGATGAGGCCACTTCCTGTGACAGTTACAGAGGCGGTAGGGGGATGGGCTGAGAAGGAAGGAAACACCCCCAGACTGGCTCTCTGGGCAGGGACCCCCCACCAGCCCAGCACTTAGGAGAGGGAACTGGGGCAGCCACACCTGGGTCCCCACGACCCTGGCTCAGCAAAAGATCCCACATTTCTCCTTCCCAGAGCTCTGTTGGACAGTCCCCTTTCTCTGCCCTCCCCTGTGTTCTCTCACTGGGCCCGCTATCCAGCGCAGCCAGCCCAGACCCCTGGGTGCCTCCTGGGCTCTCCCTAACTTTCACCTGAAATCTTGCCCTGTGGCATCCCCCCAGACCCCTGGCAACCCGAGACCTAGTCTAACCAGTGAGCCTCCTCTGAATGATACTCTTTGAGAGGGACAGAAGGCCCTCCCAGGGCAAGCAGGAGTTCCAGGGGTCAGCAGTGGGGGGCCCTGTCTTTCAGGCAGACCTCATGGCCTAGTGAGCCTCCTCTGGGCCCAGTTCTGCCCCCAAAGTATGGTGCAGACCCGAGGGGGGCGTCCCAGAGTTCAGCCACCAACTTTGATTTTGGGGACGACCATGACCCAGCCGCCACCCACCAAAGCCCCAGCCAAGAAGCATGTGCGGCTACAGGAGAGGTGAGCACTGTTCACGGGGCCAGGCTCTACTCTCACCCACCTTCTGGGTTCAGGGCAGGACCTGGAAAAGGGACCAAGTGGCTCATTTGCCTGTTGTTTACATCTAATTTGAATGCCCACAACACACTGGGACTTTGTGTTTCTGGCTCCACCATACCTCATACCACCATACTGCTCCTGGGTCGAGCAACTCTTGGAGCAGGGTTGAGGCCCTCTTGGGTCCGGATGTAGGTGGGAGTCTTCAGGTGGAGAAGGAAGTGAGGTGGGCAGCTGAAGGCTTGGCAGACGGGAGACGTAGGGGTGGCACCCAGATCTCTGGCTGGGGCCAGGGCATTAGAG
The DNA here is from genome assembly GCF_024139225.1 of Suncus etruscus. Taxonomy (NCBI): domain Eukaryota; kingdom Metazoa; phylum Chordata; class Mammalia; order Eulipotyphla; family Soricidae; genus Suncus; species Suncus etruscus. The sequence continues at coordinate 67,521,888 of NC_064850.1, forward strand.
AGCAGCCTTAGAGCTGCTGTCCCTGCCCACAGGCGGGGCTCCAACGTGGCGCTGATGCTGGATGTGCGCTCTCTGGGCGCCGTGGAGCCCATCTGCTCTGTGCGTACCCCCCTGGAGGTGAGCCTGCACTTTCTGCGCACTGCTGGCCACCCGCTCACCCGCTGGGCACTGCAGCACCAGCCACCCAGCCCCAAGCAGCTGGAAGAAGAGTTCCTGGTAAGAGCTCATGAGCCCTAAAGCCCCTCTGCCCTCTGATTCTATTGCTACTTTTCTTCCAAATTTTGTGGGCATTAGGTCTGCTCTCTACACCCTTAGGAGAGAAGACAGCCTGAGACACGCGCACACACACACGCGCACACACACACAAACACACACAACACACCATACACACCACACACACACAAACACACACAACACACCATACACACCACACACACATACAACACACCACACACACACACACACACACACACCCTGCTTTGGCTGTCAGCTAAAAAAGATGGGACAGGGAAAAGAGTCTGGGAAGGGATCTCTGGGGCTCATTCATTTCCTTCCCTGCTAGAAGATCCCATCAAACTTCACCAGCGCCGAAGACCTGAATGTTCCTGGCCATGCCTCCAAGGATCGGTACAAGACCATCTTGCCAAGTAAGGACTCGGAGCCATCAGAGGACCCTGAGGTTCAGAGTTTGCCACCCCAGGCATGGAAGAGTCAGTTTTCTGGAGCAGAGCAATGCCAGCCATCTGGCCTGGTCTGGGCAGAGAGAGCCAAATCCAGAAGTGTTCACAGATGCCCCAAAGCCTTTGCATAATTTTATTTCTTTTTTTTTTTTTTTTTTTTTTTGGTTTTTGGGCCACAACCGGCGGTGCTCAGGGGTTACTCCTGGCTGTCTGCTCAGAAATAGCTCCTGGCAGGCACGGGGGACCATATGGGACACCGGGATTCGAACCAACCACCTTTGGTCCTGGATCAGCTGCTTGCAAGGCAAACACCGCTGTGCTATCTCTCCGGGCCCCACATAATTTTATTTCTTAAAAGGACCCCATGAAGGGGACAGGGCAATAGCAATAGTGGGAGGGCACTTGCATTGCATGCAGCCAACCATGGTTCAATTCACGTACCCTACATGGTCTCTTAGAGTGACCTGTAAGCACAGAGCCAGAAGTAAGCCCTGAGCACTGCTAGGTGTAGCTAAAGAGGGTAGAGGAAGGACCCCATGAAGATCAGGGAGATAGACAAGGACTGGAGCATGTACTTTGCATGCAGGGGGTCTGGGTTTGGTCCCAGCACCATACAGGATAATGTGATTCAAAGAACCCCATGAAATTGTTATCAGGTCCTTTTCTTTTCTTTTCATTTTTTTTGGGGGTGTCACACCTTTGGTGCTCAAGGGTTACTCCTGCCTTTTCACTCAGAAATCACTCCTGGCAGGCATGGGGGACCATATGAGATGCCGGGATTCAAACTACTGTCTGTCCTGTGGTGGTGGCATACAAGGCAAATGCCCTACTGCTGTGATAGCTCTCCAGCCCCTGTTACTAGATTATTTTCATCCCCATTTCACAAATGAAGAAACTGAGTCATAGAGTTGTCTGTGGTCACATAGATAGTCACACAGACTCTTCCTCCTCTTCCTCCCACATGGCTGGCAGTGGAAGGGGTGGCCCCATACAGAGGCTTAGGAAACAGCGGACAGGACAAGGCTGAAACTGGGGACTCAGCTGAACAGACATTACCAAGCTTCAGTCCATGTAGTCATGGAGCCAGCATCAGCCCTGGAGCCTGCAGATTCTCCCCAGAGCCTTCTCTGGCCCCCCCACTTCCCGTATCACCTCCCAGTGGTCCCCCTGCCCCTGCCACAGTGCTCCTCAAAGGGGCTAGGAACAGCATGGTTTTGCATCCTAGCCTGATTCTAACCTGTCCCAAAGCCCCCAGAGCAGAGAAGGGTCCTACCGCAGCTGGAACCTTCAGTGGGGAAGCAACCTCAGCTACTGGCTTGCATCTGATGGGGAGGAGGCTGCCCTTGCCGGGAGCTGCCGGAGCCCCAGGGTGGGATGAGGCTTTTTGGCCCTGCTGGTGATTTATTTGTGTAAAGTCAGTCACCCAGATGAGCATCAGAACAATCTCCTACTGCCTCCCATTCCTGAGAGGTCCAGCCATTGCAAGGCAGGAACATAGAGGAACCTTCCTGCTGGGTTTTCTCACACAAGTGCTTCTCTCTTCAGGCTTCAGAACATTCATTCTCTGGCTCCTTTTCTCTGCATATAAATGAACTCAAGGCTGGTGGTAAAGCACACCCGTTGCCAGTGCAAGACTTGGGTTAAAATCTGGTGCCAAAGTTCACAGATACAAAGCATGTATTCCAGGCCTTTGAACCATTTATCCAACCCAATCCAAAAAGGTGTTTAATCTAGTGACTATGGGCAAGGGATCAGACATGAGGTCCTGGGGTCAGAAGAATTGAACTTTTCACTTTGGCCCTACCGTGGTTTACACTAGTTGTTCACCTTTGACCTCTGACCCTAGCAGATATTTTACTTTCTAGATCCTCAGAGCCGCGTCTGTCTGGGTCGAATACAGAGCCAAGAGGACGGAGACTACATCAACGCCAACTACATCCGAGTGAGTGTCCTGGCCTGGCTGGCGGCATCAGTGGTGTTGAAAGACAAGGCCCGGGAGCCTGCATTTCTCTGCTCCTCTCATTGCTGCCTGGCCCTAGGCAGATTCTTAGAAGGGACTATAGTGTACCAGCTGGGAGGAATCACCAACAGGCCATCTGGAGCTCAGAGAGAGGGGTGGAGCTGCACTTGTCTGAGGCTCTGGGTTTGCTTCTCAGCACCACAAACGAACATACCAAAACACCACACCCACCCTATCAGCTCATCTCACCACCCCTTCAAACGGGCATGAAATGGGCACTGCCAAGCCTACATGTGGGGTGCTAGCCAAGAGAGGGGTCTGCAGAGACAGACGTTCTATTGTTGTGTCTCTCTCTGTGTCCCCAATATGAAAGGTGTACCCCAGCTTCCCACTCTTTCTCTGAGGACATGTGAGAGCAGCTCCCTCTAGTGTCTGGAATTGGGTAGTACATGACTAGGGGAGCTCGTTGGAGCATCATCTCGGGTTGCTACTGAAAACCAGAGCAGTGCTTGGATTTCACCATTCCAGGAAGGAGCAGGAAGCTGAGGAAAGGAAAGGCAGAAATAAGTTCTGGAGATAGCGTGACACCTCTAGATCCTTAATGCATAAAAGCAATACGTGAATGAGAAACATTCCCCCAACAAATACGAAAGTTTTCTTATTTTGTGATATTAGAACGCAGTGGGGCAGGAGAGGAGACAAACAGTCACAGATGCACAGATGTTGCCCCAGGAGAGCAACCATTAGGGCTATTTGCAGGAGAGGAAACTGAAGTACCAGGAAGCTAGGTCAGTCGGTGGTGGGAGCACTGCCACCAGGCGGAAGTGCAGGTTCCAAGAAGTCCAGGGGTCCACTCCTGACCCATGGCCCTCCCACTGCATGTGCACAATGCAAGTGGCTGGCATGTGCAAGCGGCTGATGTGCACATGTGTGGCCAATGAGTGCCAATATGTGCATGTGTGTTTGTAGAACCGGTGTGTATGCATGAGAGTGCATGTGTGTGGCTGGTTTCTACACAGATGATATATGTGTGCAGGTGCATGGCAGGTGCTGCGTCAGCCTCGGAGCTGCCGAGGCTGGGGCTTCCCCACATGCCACTCTCACTCCTCCTCTACTTCCGTGCACTCAACTTCCCCAGGGCTATGATGGGCAGGAGAAGGTCTACATCGCCACCCAAGGCCCCATGCCTAACACCGTGTCAGACTTCTGGGAGATGGTATGGCAGGAAGAAGTGTCGCTCATTGTCATGCTGACGCAGCTCCGTGAGGGAAAGGAGGTAGGAGGCCCTGAGTCCAGTGCTCAGACAGGCCCACACCCCAGCACACAAACACACACACCCTACTGGCACTAGGGGTTCCTGGCAGCAGGGCCAGCCCACTCTATTCACAACCATTCCCAGCTCTGCCCCCTTGGAGGTGGCCCAGAGTGGATGTAGAGGAGCCCCTTGTCTGCAGGAGTTGAGCCCCAAGAGCAGGGCCCCAGGTTCAGATCCCAGGGTGCCTAGACTCTTCTGTGGAGACCCTTCTGGAGCGGAAGCCACCCCAAGCACTCTCTAGCAGAGACTGACTGACTCCCAGCTCTTCCCTTCTAGAAATGTGTCCACTACTGGCCCACAGAAGAGGAGGGATCCTTCGGGCCCTTCCGCATCTGCAGCCAAGCCGTGAAAGAGCACCCGGAATACACAGTGCGGCAGCTCACCATGCAGGTACCAAGCAGGGACTCCACTGCTCCCAGGTGGGCCCCCACCATGGGGAGCCTGGCTGACTCAGTTAGAGGGCAGAAGCCAGAAGGGGCCTCAGGCTGGTTGCTCTCTTAAAGGGCAGTGCCAGCCACCAAGTAACACCCGCAACGATACTGGGTGGCCCAGGAGAGAAAATGGGTCCCTGAGTACCGCTCAAGTTTCAAAAAGATCAAAGAACCCAAGTCCCTCTCTGTGACTCCCGGTGCTCAGTCTTTTCACAGCATTTCCTGACCCACCCCCATCCCTAGGCATGATGGAACCAAAACAGCGGGTCACTGAGTCCAACCAGGCAACAGCCTGCTGAGAGACGCAGAATATGTCACAGAGACGCATCCAAGCTCCTGCTCCTCTGGCTCCTTCATCATCTGTTCCCTCCCTCCTTTTCTCCAGCCACTTTCGGGGCACCCTTTACACCATCCTCATCCCCATCCTCATGTTCCCCAACTTCTACTTTCTGTGCCTCCCTGTTGTTTTTTCCTTCCATCATTCCTCAATTTACCTGCTGCTAGACCAAGAACCCAATAGCAATGCCCAGGGGCATGGATTTGCCCTGTGGCGAGATGCTAAACAGAACAGAAGAATCTAGACATGTTCTTTGGAGGCTGTGGAGTTCTTCTAGTCTTCTTGAGCCAGTCTGCAATCCTTCAATTCCCAACCAGATGAGACATTAGCCCCTGCAGAGTCCCTGAGCAGACTAACTAGAAACTATCTTCCACCTCAGTGGCTTAACTTCTAGAAAGCAAAGCTACCCCCACCCCTGCTTCACCCTCCCACCCCTCTCAGTGCCTGCCTGGGGAGGTGGGCATCATGCCATGGGCTTCACCACATTTCTTCCACCATCCCTCATAACTTCCCCAGAGCCCCTTCTCTCCTGATTTTATTATTTTAGGGGGTCATACTGGTTGTGGTCAGGGGTTACTCCTAGCACAGAGCTCAGGGCTATTTGTATAGTGCTTAAGAGATTATGAGATGCCAGGGATCAAACCTGAGGCTACTGCATTGCCAAGCATATGCTCAGGCTTTACCTTCCCCCCACCCCTCACTGTATTTTTGTTTTGTTTTGTTTTTGTTTGTTTTTTTGGGTCACATCCGGCAGTGCTCAGGAGTTACTCCTGGCTCTACGCTCAGAAATCACTCCTGGCAGGCTCGGGGGACCATATGGGATGCCAGGATTCGAACCACCAACCTTCTGCATGCAAGGCAAATGCTTTACCAGCATGCCTTCTCTCCGGCCTCTACCCCTCACTTTTTTTTTTTCAATTTTTGTTTTGCCTTTTTTGGAGGCCACAGCTGGGTGCTCAGTACTTACTCCTGACTCTACATTTAGGCATCACTCCTGGCGGTGCTTAGGGGACTGTATGGTGTGCTGGGGATTAAAATCAGGTCAGCTACATGTAAGGCAAGCTCCCTATCATCCTGCTACCGCTCTGGCTCAAGTCCCCATTTTGTAAGTGAAGAAAAGGAGGTTTAGAGGTATAGCGGGTAAGAAATTTGTCTGATTTGTGTCAGACCAAAGTTCAGTCCCTGGCAGAAGTAAGCTCTTAGCACAAAGCCAGAGTAAGTCCTGAATGCTACGAGATGTGGCTCAAAAACCATAAAAAAGAACAAAGGAAAGGTGGTTTCAGGGACAGAATGATAGTATAGCACAGTGGCTAAGGCATTTGTCTTGATTGTGACAAACCTATTTTCAATCCCTGGCACCCCACATGGTCTCCCATATGAAAGAAATGATCCTTGAACATAGAGCCAGGAGTAAACCCTAAACACTGCCAGGGAAAAGAAGGAAAGAAGGGAGGGGGGAGGGAGGAAATTGAGAAGGAAGGAAGGAAGGAAGGAAGGAAGGAAGGAAGGAAGGAAGGGAGGGAGGGAGGGAGGGAGGGAGGAAGGAAGGAAGGAGGAAGGAAGAAGGAAGAAAAAGAAGGAAAAGAAAAAGAAAAGAAAAAAGAAAGGGGCCAGAGAGATGGCATGGAGGTAGGGTGTTTTCCTTGCATGCAGAAGGATGGTGGTTCATATCCCGGCATCCCATATGGTCCCCCATGCCAGCCAGGGGTGATTTCTGAGCATAGAGCCAGGAGTGACCCCTGAGCGCTACTGGGTGTAACCCAAAAAAACAAAAACAAAAAACAAGGAAAAAGAAAATGAGTTTAGGAACCTGAACCAAGTCACATGCTCAGAGGGGGCATTGCAGGTCCATTGAGCAGGACAGTCGAGGTCTGTGGGTCCCCTCATTGACCCAGGTTCTCAGGATGTCCCCATCCCAGTACCAGGAGGAGATCCGGCCTGTGAAGCATGTCCTCTTCTCTGCCTGGCCTGACCATCAGACCCCAGAGTCTTCGGGGCCCCTGCTGCGCTTGGTGACAGAAGTAGATGAAGGTCCAGAGACAGCTGGCCCCAGGGGGCCCATCGTGGTTCACTGCAGGTACGAGTACCAGGCCCTCCCACAGCTAACCCATGTGGCTCTGGGAAGAGCGCCAGGCCTTCAATGGAACCACGAATTTCTCTTCATGGATTCTGCTTCCACACTGTCCCCTGCCCCCACCCCCCACACACACACCAGAGAGGTCAGAGAGTTCAGGGCCCTTGGTGGTCTAGGAGAGAAGAGGAGGAGAGACACAGTGGCCCCTACTAAAGAAGTTGTTAGTTTTATTTTCTTTTTGTTTTTAATATATAAAATTTTTATTTAAGCATCATGATTCAAATCCAAGCATGATTGTAGTTGGGTTTCAGTCAGAAACAGAACACCCCCCTTTACCAGTATAACATTCCCACCACCAATGTCCCCACACACACATACACATTAGTCTTTGAGTAAACATTTGCTGCCTGGCCCAGTCAGGCACCTGTGAGCACTAAGTGGGTTGTGTGAATCAGATGCTTCTATTCCTGGCTGGCAGACCTACTCAGGGTAATGATAGTGAGGAGGGGCAAGCACGGGCCCAGGGCACCTCCTGTGGCCAGAGAAGCTTGTCCAGAAGAAAAGACATCCTAGTGTTGGTAGAGAGAGTGTGCAGTAATGAAAGCATTTGTGGAATCACATGTGGCTGACCCAGTACCATATAGGGGTCACACCTGAGCAGAGTCAGGAGGAGCCCCTGAGCATGGCTGGGTTGGACTCAAATTCCCCAGCCCCAAAAGCAGATATCCCAGGTCAGCTGAAGCTCTAAAGAGGAATGGAAGAGGAAAGGACAGGGCAGTGTGCAAATGCTCTGGTAGTAATTAAAGATGGATTCGAACTGGTGCTGGAGTCAGGGCAGGGGAAGAGTGAAGTGAGTATGGAAGGCCTAATGCTGAAGGGCCCTGGCGGGTTTTGCTGTGCCTAAAGGATACTTTGGCTACAGAGTTAAGCCAGGCTGATGTAAGCGACAAGCTGAGAACAGGAAAGCACCTCCTAAAAATGGGGAACCCACCCCAGCAGGAAGTACTGGCAGGGGCTCGTGACCACCCCCTGGTAGCACAGGAGCAAAATGCTGGCCCGGAGTGGTTCCTTTCAAGATCAGCCTGCAGCCAAGGGCAGGAGCCAACAGAGAAGAGAGGGAGTGAGGCATAGAGGCAAGAGCACCTCCACTGGGAGGATGTCCCAAGCAGAGCCGGCTCCACGGCAGCTAGTCCACATGGACCACTGTCCTGGGAATGTGCTCAGGAGTCAGCATGGAGGTTTGGGCGAGTAGAACCCCTGTCCCAGGTCATCTGCACTCCACAGTGGCAGGAAGCATCTTTGTTTCTCCCCAAGACCAGAGTGTCCCAGAGTGCTCACAAGTACCAAGGTCACCCACACAGGGCCCCACAGCCCCCACAGCCCAGGGCCAGTGTCCCCCATTCACTGGTCCTGTGAACCACACTCTCATGGCCTGACGCCCCCTTTTCTCTGGTATTCTCCACTCTCCCTGGACTCCCTCACTCTCCCTGGAGCCCCACTCCCCCTGGTGACCCCGACCACTTCTTCTCCAGTGCAGGGATTGGTCGAACTGGATGCTTCATTGCCACCCACATCGGCTGCCAGCAACTGAAGGCCCGAGGGGAAGTGGACATTCTGGGCATCGTGTGCCAACTACGGCTGGACAGGTGGGTGGCTGGGTGTGAGCAGGGCTGACTGCATTAGGGGTGTGGTTGCCTCTGGGCCCCATAGCTCACACCAGTATGCTAGGAGAAAGAAAGTGTCCCTGTGCTCAAAGCTGCCAGCTTTGAAACTAGACCCAGGGAATGGTCAAGAATCAACCTGGTCCTGCCCAGCACTTCATTAGCCAGGGTGAGAGCATCAGTGTAGAGAGCCCATGGGTAGTGCTGTGAGGTATCACTGCCTTCAGTCTAAAATTTTGGTGGGGGCTCCCCCTCCACCCTGGACTCCAGCATCCAGGCCTTCAGCTTGGAATCTAGAATGAAATCTCCCCTTTTGTGAACTAACCCTGAGCTGCCCATCTTGATTTGATCTTTTTCCAAATTCCCTCTGCAGGGATGGGTGGGGGAATAAGGTACACTTGGTTCTAGAAACTCGGCATCCACTCACACTGGACAGAGTTTGAGGGCTGGAGAGAGCACAGTGGGTAGAGCACTTGCCTTGCCTGCAGCTGACCAGGACTCTGTCCCTGGCACCCCAGATGGCCCTCTGAGCACCACTAGAAGTGATCCCTGAGCACAGAGTCAGAAGTCAATCCTGGGAACCACCAGGTGTGGTCCCAAAACAAAAGAGCTTGATGTGTTTGGGGACTGGGACTGAGCAAATGCTGCTAGCATCTCGCACACCTGCCGTGGTCCTGGTACATTAGAAAGAAATGTGTTTTCCAAGAAAAGCTATCACAGTGAGGGAACGCATATAAACATGCTCTTGCCCATGAGATTCTTCCAAAAAAAAATGAAAGTTTTGATTGATATATTTTGTGGGATCACACCTGGTGATGCTCAGAGGACTGTCCAATTGCTGATGATTGAACCTGGACTCCTTGCAAGCTTGTTTAGTTTTAGTTTTTGTGCCACACACAGCAGTGCCATGGCTTATTTCTGGTGTTGCCCTCTGGGATCACTTCTGAAGGGGATGAGAGGGCCCTATGGGATGTGGTGATCAAGGCCCAGGTTCACTGTGTGCTCTTCTGACTCTCCTACCAACTCTTTCGAGTTCTTTCCTTGGCCCCTGATTTACCATTTTTGTTTTTAAAATTATTGGAAAAATTAACCTCCTCCCACAAGCTCTAAAAAGCCCCTAAAAAGCCCCTGAGCACCTCTGGCTGTAGTCCCCTAAACCAAAAAAAAAAAAAAAAAAAAAAAAAACCATAAAATAATTATTAGAGAGAGGTGACTTTGGAATTCCAGAATATTCCAAACCTGGCCTGAGAAGTCAGGAGCCTGGTTCTGACACGGAAGCTGATGGGCCTATGAGTATATTCAGCAAATACATATGCATGCTCCATGTTTCTTCCTGCAGGGGGGGCATGATCCAGACCTCGGAGCAGTACCAGTTCCTGCACCAGACCTTAGCCCTATACTCGGCCCAGCTGCCGGCAGCACCAGAGCCCAGCTCCTGAACCTTGGCCCCTGCCCTCCCAGTAGCCAAGGCACCAATGTCCCCCCGCATATCTGGGGAAGCAAGATGGGTACAGGGAATGGTGATCTTGGGGTACTCCTGGGGTCCTTGCTGTGTCTGCATGGACAGGGCCAAAGTCTGGGGCATACCAGTGACCCCAAACAGACAGAGTGGACAGTATCAAAGGGCTGGAGCTAAGACAGGAGCCCTGGGTGGGATGTCCAAACCTATGTCCAAACCTTCCCAAAACTTCCCCAAGAGCTTCTCCCACCATCTGGGACTCCAGGGTAAAGACAGTGTTGCCACGAGTGGGAAGTGGGGGACAAGGGTAATGCCACAAAGGGGCCAGTTGTTACCCTATTCTGGGGTACCAAGAGGTACTGCTCAAAGCTGCCTTCCCCCGTAAAGGCTGCCCCTGATCTGCTCAACTTGTCACCACTACAATGTTGCTTCCTCACCCCACCCCCTCTGTGTGCTGGATACCCATAAAAACAACAAGGTGTCAGACCATACTAAGTGCCCTGGAAGCCAGCTACAGGGCTGGCTAGGCCAGAAAGCTGAAATCTCCAGAAGAGGCAAATGGGGGACCCTTCCAAAACCCAGAGATCAGCCACTGTCTCCATAAGCCCCCTACCCTGCTACTCCTCCCTGGCACCTGCTTAGAAGACATCTCAGGAAGAGACTCAAAGGGCGCTCAGGACCCCCACAACAAAGCTCCGCCCAGCATTCCCACCACAGCATCTGCAATCTGACTTCCAAGGTCTTTCTGCCAACAATCCAGGTTCAAAGAATCCATACAGATGTCGGGGCTCAGGATGAGCCCCCTCACAGTCCACTCCAGACAACTAACAACCTCCATCCAGCTCGGTCTCAGTACAGACCTGCAGGGCTGAATGTACCTGATGCAGCATTGGATCCTTCAAGCCAAGGTGCCTGCCTAGAAGGTGAGGGACCCATTGCCCAGGCAGCCCCAGGACCTGGGACAGGGCCTCTTCACTCATGACTGTGCCTCTGTCGACTGTTCTTCATGCTTCTGCTTGACCTCACAGGGCATCCTCCACCCTGATGGCCCGTTCCTGGGCTTCCCGCACCCCACCATGCCATGAGAGGCATCTATTATATGTGCCTATGAGGCTGAACTCACAGACTCTCCAGTGCCCATCTGTGTCCTGAGCTCAGGCCAGGCCAGCAGTGTACCCCACTCCTGCTGGCTCAGAATCTGGAGAGATAGCTCAGACCTGGGGAAGGAAGACAGTGTGGCAATAAAGAGCTTGTGCGTGATGGATCCATGCCTTCTTGCTGGCTTTTTTTTTTTTTTTTCCAGGCCTCTGGGGCCAGTGACTTGTGTCCAGAAAGAACACACAGAAGGGATGTGGGTCTACATGCCCGTGGCTGCCAGAAATCCCTGGACCAGCTGGTACATGGGCAAGAGGCAGGCCCTGGGGCAGGAGAGGTCAGAGATCAGAAAAAGCAAAGATGGGGGCCCTGGGTATGGTCAAGCTGTGCTAGGAGTGTCCCTAAATATAAAGCCGAACCAGATTTTGTGACTCCCAACTTTAGCAGCTGTGGCTCGTTGGGGCGGGGCGATGGTGCAGGCCCACATTGGTCGCTCAAGCCCGGTGAAGTGAACCCACCCGCAGCCTCAGCAAAGGGGAACTTCCCCGAGACATCATTTTATTCCAGGCTGGAGGGCAGCGTCCTCTGGCAGGTCTGAACCATCTCCCTTCTCCTCCTCCTCCTCTTCCTCCAACTTGATCCCTTCCAGGCGCCTCCAGCATCAGGCAACTGCACACCTGCCGCGTTCAGACACCTAATTCCCAATTCACAGCTCCAGTAGATACAGGGTCAGATTCCCAGGGGATACCCATGGTGGGAGGGGGAGAGATGCGCACGGCAGGACGGCGTTCCACGGGGCTCCCCGCACCCCCAGCTCAGAAGCAGGAACACAGGGAACAAAAAGCCACCATTTGCTTCGCTGTCTCAGACAGGCTCCTCGAGGGTGCTCGCCGCGAGGATGGATGGATGGATGATGAACCCCCATCTCGGGCCTAGAAGTGGACGGAAGCGGGGCGGGTGCGGGGGGAGCCTTCGGGGCAGCGTGGAACCCGAGTGAACCCCTCTTGTGCTCCACCGCGACCCTACACGCAGAGGGGGGCCGCGTCCACCGATCCCCAAGCTCGAGCACGCCTGTCGCGCCGCGCCGCGCCGCGCCTCGGCCCGCGCGCCCGCACAGCGCGGAGCGGCATCGCGCGTCATTGCGCGGCACGGCACGGCACGGCGCGGGGCTCGCGGGGCGCGCGCGGGGGCGAGCAGCGGGGCGGAGGCGCCCAGGCCACACCCATCGCGCGCGGGTCCCGGGTTTGCGCGTCGTCCGTCCGCCGCCGCTCGAGCCTGGGCGCAGCGAGCAGCAGCGGGAGGGAGCGCGGGTGGGGCGCGGGTCGGGCCGCAGCGCGAGGCAGCAACGGGCCGCAGGGCAGCCGGGCCGGGCGGGGCCGGCGCAGCGACCATGATCGCTTTGTTCAACAAGCTGCTGGACTGGTTCAAGGCCCTTTTCTGGAAGGAGGAGATGGAGCTCACGCTGGTCGGGCTGCAGTACTCCGGCAAGACCACCTTCGTCAACGTGATCGCGGTACGCGGTGGTCTCGGGGACGGGGTGCCCGGCCCGACCCCGCCCGCGCCGCGCCCTGGCCAGTCCGTGGTGGCCGCCAGGCAGGGCCGGGCACGGCCCGCGCGGCGGGGGAGGAGCAGGCCGGCCGGGGCGCTCGGGGCCTAGTACGGGCCCGTGGGGGGCCCCGGCGGCGGGGTCCCCCGGGAGGGGAAGGAAGGAAGGAAGGAAGGCGCGGCACGGTGGGGGCGGGGATGCCCGATGACCGGGACCCACGCGCCCTGGTCACGAGACAGCCTGGGTGGCGACCCGACCCGCCGCGGGTACGGGCTCCCTCGGGCCCGCACGAGTGGGCATGACGGGGCGAAAGTGCCCGGGCCTCCCTGCACCGCGCCTCGCCCAGCAGCAGGCAGTTTGGAGAGGGGGGCCTCGCTGGGTCAGCCAGGACTCCGCTGAGGGGTCTGAGGCAGAAGGGAAGAACCCCCTGGGGACACCCACCACCACCACTGCGGAGGCCTTAGGCTTTATCCCACACCCCTCTCCTGGACACTTGGGGACAGATCGCGGGGGGTCCTGGAAGGTCCCCGTACCAGTCGGGGAGCCCAGAGTCTCCTCCTGGCTCAGAAGTTGCAAGAGGAGTGGCCGAGACCAAAGGATGAGTTGGAGGGGCGCTGCCCACTTAGGGGAGGGCCAGGTGGAGCGCTGCTCCGGGGCTTTGGGGTACCAAAAAGCTTACATCGCGTTGAGGCTGTAAGCTTTTCAGTGGCAGGGGAGTGGAGGGGAAGGAGTTAAAAAAAATCTCTCCCCAAAAGGGGAAGATGGGCTCCAGGGTGTGGGAGCTGAGGCTGCATAATGGCCTCCGAACCAGGCTGCCACTGGGCTGGGGGTGGGGGGCGGCTGGTCCTAGTCTCCCCTGCCCTCCCCATCCAGATCACAGCTGTTGTCTGGGGTTGGCCAGAGACCTGCCAGAGGCTCCTGCCATCTCGGGCAGCAGAGGCATTCGGCCATCTGGCCACTTTCACCTGCAGGGGCTGTGCAGGCTCGCAGTAGATGTGTCTGTGTCTCCCCCCACCCGCTGCCTAGGCCTGGATGCTTTGCCTGCCTGAGGTGGCCTGGAGGGTCAGCAGCCTGCAGTCACAGGGCCGGCCTAGTGTCCTTTCCTGCCTGCAGATAAAGCTGCTGCTGTCCCCACCCTGGCACGCAGCTTCTCTCCCAGCTGACTTGTGCCCGAGGCTCCCAGAGACTCCCTGGATAGACTTGGCACTGCCATGGGTTTGGGAGCAGAACATGGGGCCTGCTTAGCTATCTTGCATCCCCAGCCTAGACGACTCGGCTTCCAGGCTTTTCCATCGGGGAGATGCAGAGGGAGGTAAAGAGATCTGGGAACTGCAGCGCTGAGCGCCCAGCCAAGCTGTTTCCTCATTGACTCCTGGATCCCGGGACCCAGGTGGAACCAGTTAGAGGATGAAGGAAGAGGGGGGGTGTTCTTAAACCAACAGCCCCACCAAGGACTGGGACCCTGGCTGGGAGCAGAACTTGAGGCTCAGATCTCCTTGACAGGCCCTGGTGGAGCTATGATGCACAAGGAAAATTCCCCTCCCAGACCTGGCTTCCCCATATTTGACATTTAATTTGCCACCTCAACTGGCAGATCCTGAAAAGTGCTGAAGTTCCCTCCCAAGAACTTCCCCTGTGAGCTCTGGGGGAGGTCTCACCCCTGCCATTGACTCTCAGGAGAGGCGTTTCCGGGAGGAAATGAAGAGGCAGGACCTTGCCCAGCCTCTCCCCACGCCCACTGTTGCCCACTTCAGACCCATCCCCATCTGCTCTATATGTTTGTTGGTTTGGCCCCTTGGTCCCCAGCTTGCGCCCCCACCCCACCCCTAGACCCTTGCCCTTTGCTTTGCCCCCCTGCCTGGCCCAACTAGGGTGCAAAGAATTTAGTTTGGTGCATGTGGATCCCAGCCAGCCCGGCGCGATGGGCCGGCGCGATGGGAAACAGCAGCACAGGCTCAGCTTTTCCTCTTAGCCATCACTGGCTGCAGAACTAGTTGCTGCGCTAGGTCAGGCCCATCCAGTTCAAGGAGGCCAGGGCTCAAGTCTCTAAGGCTGACTTTGGGAAGAGTTGGTCCCAGGGTAGACTCAGGAGGGATTTGGGAGATTCATCCTTGGGGGGCAGCACAAGGTGGACTTTGAAACAAGGGCTGGAGGTCCTAGAACTACAGAGACCTTGAGAGTGGGCCTGGCGACGGAGGATTGGGGTACAGGCCTAAGTCTGAGACAGGAAACCACAAGATACTGCAGGGGCTGGTCCTACCTCGAGGGAGGGGCTGATTGGCCAGACAAGGAAACCAAGTCCTCATCTGTTTCCCACTGTGCCCCTTTTAACAGCTGAGCTGGAGATACCGGTACTGGGGGCTGACCCCCCACGGTCTCCCTGGCAACTAACTACCTTGCCAAGGTCACAGTGAAGGTGTAGGCCTGTGAGCCCGAGAGCTCGAGTCAGTTACCCTGGGAAGGAGAGACCCTCACTTCTTTACAGAGGAAGCCTCGTGGCCCAAGAAGATCCCCGCGCCCTGACCCCATCTTGCCACCTCCTGGCAGCAGGGCTATCACGTCCTGAGTCTCCTGGGTGGCCTGGGAGCACTTCACCCTAGCAGGTGCCACACCAGCATCCCGGGGCCATTCTGCTGGGGTTTCTCCTAAGCCCCAAGATACGACAGGGTTTGAGGTGCTTCCCTTGTCCACGGCTGTTTCTGTCCTCCCCCCCCCCCCCCCACCACCATCCTGAGATCCTGATCCTGTGATTCCTCTAGCACAACCCAAGATGACCCCTGAACACAGAGCTCTGAGTATTGCTGAGTGTGACCCCAAAAATATACAAAAGAAAGACCAGGGTCTTCACCTGACTTCTACCCAGCGGACCTTTCCTCTGCCTCTGTGATTTCTGACTTGGGGGAGGCAGAGGGCCCTTGCATCTTTTGGCTTTTTTTTTTATAATTATCTTTATTTAAACACCGTGATTACAAATATGATTAAGTTGTATGATTACAGTCATGTAAAGAACACCCCCCTTCACCAGTGCAACATTCCCACCACCAATTGCATCTTTTGGCTTTAAACCAGTGCCCCTTTCCTCAGAGAAGTGAGCCTCACCTGACATTCACACCCAGACTGTGTGGTTTTGTGGGCACAGGCCTTACTGTGGCATGGGCGACAGCAACCCTCACACTGGTCTGGGGTCTTGGCAGTTAAGGTACAGCAGTTTCTACAGATGCCTTCTGAGAGGACCTTGGCAGGCCCTGCTAACCAACAACACCCTGAACCCTTGCCAGTGGTCAGCACCCTAGATTCTGTTTACATGATGAAATGACTCCATTACCAGTTCACAGAATGCAATCTTCCCCATCAGGTCCTGGGCTAAGGAGAGTCCCCATTCTTCAGCCTGCACCCAGAATATCGCATATGGGAACATGGCAATGACCTTGGAGGGAATTTGGTCTGACCTCATTTGAGGTTGTGGCTAGTTGAGGATAATCTGGAGACCTTGGGAGACAAGGCTGTGAGGGAGGAGTGAGAGTGCTGGGGGGAAAGTGGGTTACGGGAGTAATCTTTTCTGACAACTTCCTACTGCTCGGCCCACTTCCTGCTCTCTCCGACATGCTCCTCCCAGTCCTTTTCTCTGGGGACCCACCAGTTTATAGCTAGATCAGAGTTGGGGTCTGTGTAACCTAAGGGAGGCCATGTGCATGCATATATACACACAAACACACAATCACAAACTCACTGACACACACACAATGGCATACATTGGCATAATCACACACACTGACAATCACTGATATACACATACAAGCATACACACTAACACGCATATACATGATCATTGACTACATACATACTCATACATACGTGTTCATGCATACTCATATTCAGGTGAAAACATGCACTCATTATACATATATGTTCACAACCATATACATGTTCATACACGTAACTCACAAACACTCACACACACACATCCTCACATACACACAAACACGCACTTACACTCATGGCACGGGGGGAAGGCTTGGGTTGGATCGTGCTGTGTGGGTGGCCCATGTCCCTTCCCGAGCAGTGGCCAGAACATCACATCTCTGCTATAGCTTTAAAATTCTCTGTGTCCTTGGGGTCTCCAGAGGTCAGCAAGGCACCTTGCTGGTCCAGAGAGTTTTGGGGCCCTGGGGGGGGGGCTTTTCATTCACAGGATACGAGGTGGGCAGGGTGCACCTGGCTGGTCACTTCTTCCAGCCTTCTAAAGCCCCAGAGAGCCCTGTCCCCTCGCACCCCTGAGAGTCTCTGGCCCGGCATCTGTCACTCTCACTGCCTGGGTGTCCTGCAAGGTGGTCCAGGCAGGGCACTGGCTGCAGGACCCCTCCCAATGCTCACTTTCCCTCCAGTCTGGACAGTTCAACGAGGACATGATCCCCACTGTGGGCTTCAACATGCGCAAGATCACCAAGGGAAACGTCACCATCAAGGTGTGCTGGAGGGCATGTGGGGGGCACAGGAGGGTGAGGGGTGAGGGGGCACAGAGGGATGGAAGTCAGGGACTCAAGGTCATCCATCTGCCACTGCCACTTCTCCCTCTTCTCTCAGCTCTGGGACATTGGGGGCCAACCTCGTTTCCGCAGCATGTGGGAACGCTACTGCCGCGGTGTGAGCGCCATTGTGTAAGTGCCGGGCTGGAAGGGGGGGGGCACGCATGGGGACACAGGTGGGGGTCTGGCTCAGTCTTGCCTGGTTCCCAGCTGCAGGGATCTCAGAGTGTGAAAACATGAGTCATAGTCAGGGTGCAGGACCCACTGCCCCTGTGACACCCCCCCTGCCACCATGTCAGCAGCCTGAACTGTGTGACTTAAACAGCACCGTATCCTGCTTCCTTGTGACTGGGGCAGTGGATAGTCCGCACAGTGGCCCTTGGGTGTCGCTCCCAGAAATATTGGGAAACCATGTGGTGTACCCTAGGCGTCTAGGGTCAAAGCAGGTGCCCCAGTCTTGGAGCCATCCCCTACCTCTATCTCTGCCTTTTCTTTATTTGGGTAGGGGTGCAGGTTGGAACCACACCACACAAGGGGGCTATTCCTGGCTGTGCTTGGAGGACCATATGTGATCCAGGGGTCAGATCCACATCAATCTCAAACAAGACACATACCCCCCCATGCTGCCCATCTCTTTTTTTGGGGGGCACACCTGGCAGTGCTCAGGGGTTACACCTGACTCTCTGCTCAGAAATCTCACTCCTGGCAGGCACGGGGACCATATGGGATGCTAGGATTCGAACCACCCTTGGTCCTGGGTCGGCTGCTTACAAGGCAAACGCCCTACTGCTGTTCTATCTCTCCGGCCTTGCTACCCATCTCTTCACTAACTTTGGGGAGTTAATTTTGGGCCACACTGGGTAGTACTGGCTCTGTGCTCAGGGTTACTTCTGGCTTGGGGGGACATATGGGGTTCTGTATCCAGCCTAGATAGCCTCTAGATGCTAGGCAAGCACCCTACTCACTGAACTATCTCTCAGCTCCCTTTTTTTGACATTGGGAAAAGCCTGCAGTGCTTGGGTTATTTCTGACTCTGTGCTCAGGGAAAGCATAGCACTGCATTATCTCTCTGGCCACTTTTCTTTATTGGGAAGGAGGGTTGGGTTTTGGGCTACCTCCAGTGGTGCTCTGGGATTACTTCTGACTCTCTGCTCAAGGATTGCTCCTGACAGGACTCAGGGAACCATATGTGTCAGGGATTGAACATGGGTCAGCTGCATGCAAGACAAACGTCCTATGCAGTGTACTATCACCTCTAATTTTTGTTCTTGGCCTGTTTTGGGGGGGGATTCTGTGTATACTTATTTGGGGCCATACCTAGCAGTGTTCAGGGGCCATTCCTAGTGGTGTTCTGAGGCATTCTGCAGTATTAGGGATCAAACCTAGGCCTCCAACATGCAGAGCTTGCTCAGCCTGTTGGTTTCTCTAGTCCAATCCTGGGTTTTTTTTTCCAACAATATTATTAAATTTTAGATACCATGATGCACATATTTAGACACACATAAAATGCACCATGTTCATGATAGGGTTTTATGCATACAATGCCCCAAACCCACACCCTCCACCAGCGTGTCTGCTTCCCCTACCCAATCCCAACCCATGTCCTGTGCTAATAATAAACTAAGTTCTGTAGATCAATAGTCTCAGTTTCTGTTGATACCATGTTCTTTATATTCGGCATGTGTGAGATCATCTGTACCTACCTGTCTCTAACTTTACTCAGCATGATCAGTTCCAGTTCCATCCACACAGCAGCAATTGCATGACTTTCTCCTTTCTCACAGCTGAGTAGTATTCCACTGTGTACATGTACTGTAGTTTCTTTGTCCAGGCAGCTGCTCTTGGACATTTTTGTTGTTTCCAGTTCTCTGCTCTCCTGATTTTTCAACAATGAAAAATCTGTATGAAGTCCTTCATCCTGTATGAAGTCTTCTTTCAGTCAGCTGCACCCTGCCCTGCAGCAACCCAAATCAAAAGGGACTACTGGGGCTAGCGCTGTAGCACAGAGGGGAGGGTGCTTGCCTTACATGTGGCCCACCCCGGTTCAATTCCTCGGCATCCTATATGATCAGCCTTGCCCTGTCAGGAATGACTCCTGAGCATAGAGCCAAGAGTAACACCTGAGCACTGCGGAAGTGGTCCAACCACCCCCATCCCACAAACTTACCTGGTGGCTTTGTCTCATATGTAGGGTTTTTGGGGACAGGATATTGGCAGGCCCCAGGAGGGTCCCAACACTTCCCCCAAACAATCCCTCAGCACCTGCTCTGAACCAGGCCAGGCCGTGCTAAGACCCAAAGGTGACTCAACCCCTCCAGGCAGCCCTTTCTCCACTCCTGCTCAACCTCAGGGGTCATGCTTGTCCCCACCCACCTTCCCAGGTACATGGTGGACGCTGCAGACCAGGAGAAGATTGAAGCTTCCAAGAACGAGCTGCACAACCTGCTGGATAAGCCGCAGCTGCAGGGCATTCCGGTCAGCACCCCTGGCTGCCCCTGGGAGGGGGGTGTCCTCTGTCTGGGGACAGGCCAGACAGAGGATGGAGGCTGAGCCTGGCCCCAGCTGCCCTCTACCCCGTTCTTGTCGCCCCTTCTCTGTAGGTCTTAGTCCTGGGGAACAAGCGGGACCTCCCAGGAGCACTGGATGAGAAGGAGCTGATTGAGAAGATGTGAGTATGGCATTCTCAGTGCTCCCCCTCCCCACGCCTACCCCCCACTCCCAGACACCCACGTGCCTGGCTTTGGCTATTCTCAGGATATACCACATGGGGGCGGCAGAGTCCACATTTCCAGGAGCCATTTCCACCAGCCAACCCTGAGCTCCCCCGTTCTAGCTCCTAAAGTAGGCGGGACCCCCCACTCCCCGCTGCCTCTTGCAGACCCTACCCCGCAGCGCCTCCTCTGTCTCCTCCAGGAATCTGTCTGCCATCCAGGACCGGGAAATCTGCTGCTATTCCATCTCCTGCAAAGAAAAGGACAACATTGGTGCGTGGGTTGTGGGTGCTGGGAAGTGGACCCCCGAGAGGTTCCTCCTCGGTCATTAGTGCACGGATTGCTCATCGGAGCTTCTCCCAGCCTGGCTGTGATTCTGGGGAGCCCAGAAGCACCCAGGCTCGGAGACTTGCCACAGCAGCCAGCATGGGGCACGTCCTTCCTCCCTGGACCCTTGCCTCCCCTGAGTGGGCTTGGAAACCCGTCACACACAGACACACACACAGAGACACACACACACATATGCACACACACATCACCTCCTCTCGTCTTCCCCAGACATCTCCCTACAGTGACTTATTAGAACACTCAAAGTCACAACACACACACACACATGTACACATGCACACATCACCTCCTCTCGTCTTCCCCAGACATCTCCCTACAGTGACTTATTCATCACTCAAAGTCACACACACACACACACACACACACACACACGTCACCTCCTCTCTTCTCTTGTCCCCCCCAGACATCACCCTACAGTGGCTTATTCAACACTCAAAGTCACGGAGAAGCTGAGAGCGCGGCCTGCGCACCTCGGACCCGGGAACGTAGTGGTCCCGCACCGGAAGCCGAGCGCCCACCACCCCGCCCTGGCCTCAGCCCACCCACGTCCCTTGGCGTGGGGAGGGCCACTGGGGCTCTGAGTCAAATTCTGCTGAGGCTGAAACTCCTGTTTTTATTGTAAAATAAACAGCCCCGGTCTGGTCCCTTAACCTCTCCCCGGCCCCTCCACGCCCCCAGCCCTGCCCTTGTCTCCCCGGCCCCCCCACTTCCCGTTCCCTTCAATACTTCTGTTAGTGTCCTGTGTGTACAGTATATATATGTATATATATTTTAATTTTTTAATTTAAGCAAAGACTAAAATCAACCATTTGATGCTGCAGGGGCCAGTTAGGATCTGGGCAGGGGTAGTCCGGAGCAAAAGAGAGAGAAAAGCAGTAGGGGTGACTGGGGGCAAGTTCAGATGGGGCACAGTGAAGGCTGGCACAGGGGAAAGGGGCAGAGACAGGTATTAGCTGGACACTGGTGCCACCCTGCCCATGCCAGGTGGTCCCACTGCCCAGCCTGGCCTGTCTGCAGCTTGTGAATGTCCCAGGGGGTAAGGTGGGCCACTACGGACAATGGGGCCAGCGTCTACCAGGTGGGGTGCATGGGGAGACCCGAAGCCAGTGTCACGCCCAGCAGCCTCCCTGCCCACTCCAGGCTCTCCACGCCCCCAGGGCCCGAGACCCGGGCCACCTCATTTTATGTTCCCATTCCGCAGAGTTGCACAGGGAGAAGGCTCGGCACGGGGTGGTCTTGAGTTTTGTTCATTTAATTTAATGATTTGTAAAGTGATGTCCCTCTGCCTTTTTTTACACTTTCCGGCTCATATTTAACCTCTGTTTGGAGAACGATTCTTGTAACTGTACATTTTTTGCCTCCTAACAATGAGAATAAACGACCAATTTTGTGTTGGGGGGCTGTATGGTGGGTATGTTTCTGGAGGCGGCCTAGAATGACTGACAGACACCCCCACGTGCCCCAGAGGGGCAGGCCCCAGCTCAGCAGGGACACAATGGCACCTCACAGCGCCTCTAACTTGTGTCTGCCTGTCTGTTGTGGGCCCCAGCGCTGGGCTTCCAAGAACACTGGACTGGGGCAGGCGTGGCCATAGGAAAGACTGACCCCCTTGGCCCAAGACTGGCCTTTTTTCTTCTGCTGGTTCTAGACTTAGATCCATCCACCCACCCAGAGGGCAGATTCCCAACCTCCAGGATCCAGGCTTCTCTCCTGGTAACCCTGCTCAGAGGCTGTGCCCCCCTTCTTGCCAATGCCAGCCCCACTGCAGCATTTGGAGCCTCCCCCCACCCTCAGGACACTCTGGCATGCCTTCCTACAGCTGCAGCCTCTGAAGCTTGCAGCCCTGCTGGCCCATAGGTCCGACAGCCATCTTGACCCAGTTTGCAGAAGCTCCGCCTCCCTGCTCAGCCCTCCCTCCGCTCTTTGGGAAGTGGAGCAGAACATGCCAGGCCCCTCATCTGCCTCTGCAGAGAGCAGGACCCCACACTTCCGGGACTGGGGTTCTGCCGCCTAGATCCTGGCCTCTGAACTAACCCAGTCCACCACCCCCTCCTGTTCCCTTTGCCAATCTTCAGAGAACACCCGCCGGGGCGGGAGCACCTGTCACTGTAGGAATTTCAGGCCAGGCAAATTTGGGCAAATGGGCAAAATGAGTGTCAGAGTTTCTCCGGAAAAGGAACTTCCCTTCAAGGCAGAGAGATGGTTCCGAAGGCTGGGGTGCATGCCAGGGCCCAACTTCCATCCCCAGCATCCCCTTTGTAGCCACAAAACAAACCAACCCCGGCATTTGAGAAACAGGGTGGAGAGGTTTCTGGGTTGCTTCCTACCAAAGGCCTGGTCCTCCAGGACAGACCCCTGGTCTCCAGCATGCACAATTCTCTCAGCCTCTGAGCTCTGGGCAGGAGCCAGTCTCAGCAGCAAACTGCACACTGCATAGAGGTACTGAGTAGTATAGGGCTATACACACAGGTACTGGACAAAGCCTGAAGCTGTGCACAATAGGTGCTGAACAAAACCTTGCAGCCATGTACACAGTAGGTACAAAATGCAACCTTACGCACAGTGGGTGTCAGATGTGTGAACACTAGGTTTATAGCTGTGCACAGTAGGGACCAAATACAATCTATAGAACCTGGTAGAGGGGGGGCAAGGGCTATAGTCCAGCAGGTTGGGCATTTGCCTTGCATGCAGGCAACCTAGGTTGATTGCCAGGAGTCTATGGGGTCCCCAAACTTACTGTAAGTGATACCTGAGCACAGAACCAGATGTGGCCACCTTCCACCCTCAAAAAAAAAAAAAAAAAACTGGGCTGGAGCGGTAGCACAGCGGTAGGGTGTTTGCCTTGCATGCACCTGACCCAGGAGAGACAATGGTTCGAATCCCCACTTTCCATATGGTACCCCAAGCCAGGAGCGATTTCTGAGAGCATAGCCAGGAGTAACCCCTAAGAGTCACCAGGTGTGACCTCCAAAAAAAAAAAAAAAAAAAAAAAAACAGACAAAAACAAAACCTAGTAAAGCCCTGCAGATAGAGGCCATAAGTCAGTGCATCTGCCTGTATCTGACTATGTCTATATCTGTGTCTGATTAAAATGCTTGAGCTCTTCCCTGCCCAAGCCCATATGAAAGGCAGAGCACCCTGGCCAAGTTTGCTGTGCAGAGTTGGGGCACGGGAGGAGCCATTGCTGGGCCTAGGCCCCTCGTTCCAATGGGAAAGGGCAATTCCCATTTCACAGAGGCAAACACTAAGGCAGGTTCCAAACCCTGAGAAGGGAACAGCTGAGCTGGTCCTCATTGCCAAGCGCTTGAGCCAGGCCATCCCAACTGGGGGGTGTGTGGGCAGGCTGGGAAGAGGTCCTGGCCCTGACCACAGGGTCCATAACTGGTCTCAAACATCAGTGCCTCCCAACACCCCAGCTCCAGACCCCACCATGCCTCTGTTCCCCAGGACAACAAACACCACATTGTTTCGGGCTGCGGCCTCCAGCCCGTGGCTCTCCCCCAAGGCCTGCAGGGTGGCTCATTTTCAAGCTGCTCACGCTGCCTGGGGGCCGGAGACACCCCCCTGCTCTGAGCTGGCCAAGCAGCAGGAGAGGGCCAGGGGTGTCCCTGAACAAGAAGAAGCTGAGCTGGCCCCAAGCCGCCTATCCCCAGCCTCACGCTGGCCCAGGCTTCACCTCACTTCACCCAGTGTCATCCCATACCTCAGTGGAAGTTAGGGGTATAAGTAGGCTTCAGTAGAGGAGCTGCAGGGGTGCAGGGCCTGTGGAAGCTTGCAGGCTTCCTCTGATTCCCTCTTCAAGGGCCTGCTGTGGACGGTGGGTGCTGGAGCCACAGAGCAAGCGAATGCTGGCAGCACCATCACTTAGCAACGCCTCCTTCCCTCTGGCCCAAAGGCCCTGGGGGTGGGTGCCAGGGAACAAGGAGGGTATGTCAGATGGGGGCAATAGAGGAGAGGAGCCTGGCCCCTGGGCTGCCCCTGCCCTCAACCTTGCAGACTAGGGACTCCCACACATATGTTCTGAGTGAGCTGGATTAGACAAACTGGAAAGGGCCATGCATGCTCGGAAGAGGGGATGGGTTCTGGAAAAAGTGGACTGGGGGTGGCAGGAATGTAGGGGTGTAGGCAGAATCGTCCTCCACTTGACCTTGGGCCAGCTTCTCAGGGCTGAGGCGCAGAAGTGGCCCTGAGACAAGTCCAGGGGGAGAAGTTGAGGGTGTGTGGGGTGAAGATGGGGAAAAACAGGGTTGGGGAGGCAGGGCAGGCTGGGGACAGGCAGCTGGCTCGGGCCTCTGCAGACCAAACAGTCCCCTCTAAGAAATGGAACAAGAGCTGCTCTGAGAGTGGCAGGAAGCTGCTGCCCTCGCTCCTGTGGGGGCTCAGAGGGCGGGGAGCAGGGCTGGGGGACTCCAGAGAGAGAAACTTGCAGCCTTGGGACTTTCCGGGGGGTGGGGCTGAGCTCAGACCCAGAAGAAGATTGGGCTCTGAGCACCCTGGGCCCTTCATTTGTCTGACTCAAAGTTATAGGGTTCGAGGATGATCAGATAGTACTATGGCAGGGTGTTTGCCTTGCATGTGAGTGAGCTGGCTTTGGTCTCCAGCATCCCATAAGGTCTCCTGAGTCTCATTGATGATCCCTAAGTGAAAAACAAAGAGGGACCCCTGATCACAGCCAGTGTGACCCCAAAATAAAACAAAACAAAAGACAAAAGCTATTGGACTATGGGGGGAGGGAGATACACTTGCTGAACACTTGCTTTTTAGGGAGGAAGCCAGGATTCCATCCCAGACACTCCTAGTTCCCCTTGTCACAGATGGGAGGCCCCGAACATCCAGCTAGAAATAAAGTCCACAGGCCCTGCCAGATAAAGAAAATAAAATCAATAAAAAGTTAGAGACCTGGGTGTTGTGTTACACCTTATTTTATCTAAATCAAAGTTTATCCCTGGTTTCTTTGTATCTATTTGTTTACAACTTGGTTTCACCCAAAATAAAGATTGTCTTACTTGTAAACCTGGGTGGGTTTACTGCCCCACCCAGGGGTGATCTTTGTACTCAATAAAAATGGTAGTTCTGGTAGGCAGTGAGCTCCATACAAGGGAGAAGACTGTCAGACTACATGTGTTTCACCCTCAGCCTTGTCTGGATTGTTTCTTGTGCAACCCTGATTCAGATCCAATCACCTGGGTGTGAAGATATGGTGTGTGGGGTGATTTTACAACTGGCGCCCGAACCTTGGACTGACTTGAACCCTGGACCCAAGAAGAAAACTGCAACAATGATGAGTGCTTTGGCCTGTGGTGGCTTGTCACCGCTTTTTAAAGCTGGACTGAGAATGGAGAGCCCAGAACATACATGGCGTCTGTTCTGAACACAGTAGAGGCTCCTTCAGGTGGGACATACACTAGAAAGGGGGAGAGCTGAAAATTTGGAGCTCCCCAACAGAGGTCTAGGCACCTGGCCTTTCTCCTACCAAAGGTGCCTTTTCTGAGGACTGCGGCTTTCCAAACTGCAAATAGAGGTCACTGGTTAGAAAAAAGCCAGAAAGAACTCTCCTTGGAAAGGGACTGGTAACAGGCAGAGGAGTGGATTCCCCGCAACTCAGATTCCAGCCCAGACAACATTGGCAGCCTAATGCAGAAGGTGATGATGATGAAGAAGATGGAGGATCCAAGACCAGCTAAAGACCAATAAAGGAGAAGCTGTTTTTCAGACCTTCCAGCATCTTAACTTTGGTTCAGGTTAAATCTCTTGACTCTATTTGCATCAGTCATTGTCTTGCTGGTTAAATCGTGTTTTATCTGTATGGATCTTACTGTTTTGTTCTAAGCCCCACTGCAAACAGAAAATTTTGTATCTAACTTTAGTGCTTTAGTATTTGTTTGTATAATTCTGGGAACATGCATATTAGAGTTTTGAAAGTTCTCAGCTATCCTAGTGAATGTTTCTCAATTACTGTGATGTTTTATTGTGTATCTTATATAGCAACTTATTCTCAAATTATGTCTGAAAAAATGTTCTGATCTCTTTGTTCACAGAAGTCGATGGAAAAGGAATTTGGATACTATAGACTATCATTAATGTGCTCATTATAAGAATGTTTTAGTAAACTTACGTTCAAACTGTATATATCTGTGGAAATGTTCTTGTGATTTTTGTTTAATAAAATTTATGGAAAGGAACTCAGATGCTCTAGACTTGTATTACAGTGGTCGGTGTAAGAATGTTTAAGAATTTTCAAATTAAGAGGTGGGAGTGATAGCATGGAGGTAGGGCGTTTGCCTTGCATGCAGAAGGTCGGTGGTTTGAATCCCGGCATTCCATATGGTCCCCTGAACCTGCCAGGGACAATTTCTGGGCATAGAACCAGAAGTAACCACTGAGAGCTGCCGGGTGTGACACAAAAAGCAAAAAACAAAAAACAAAAAAAGAATTTTCAAACTAAGTGTATCTGCAGAAAGGTTCTAATGTTTATGTTCAGAGAAGTTTAAGAAAAGTATTGTGAGATGTGAAAAGATGTGAAAAAAGATGATTGTTTTGAGAATGATATATATAGTTTAAAATGTGATTCTATTACAACCAACTTTTACTGTGCCTATGCAAAATAACCACTTTTGCAAATTCTTTCTTGCCTCTAGCAGAGAACAATAGAACATGGCTTAGGGATCCTTCGATTTTTTGAACAAAAAGGGGGAGTTGTTGAGTTATACCCCTATTTTACCTAAAACAAAGTTTATCCCTGGTTTCTTTGTATCTTTTTGTTTACAACTTGGTTTCATTTAAAACAAAGATTGTCTTTTTTTGTTTTGTTTTTTGGTTGTTTGGGTGTTTTTGGCTTTTCGATCACACCTGGCAGCGCTCAGAAGTTACTCCTGGCTCTGCACTCAGAAGTCACTCCTGGCAGGCTCAGGGACCATATGGGATGCCGGGGTCGAATTGTTGGCCGTGTCCAAGGCAAACGCCTTCCCACTGTGCTATTTCTCTGGCCTAAAACAAAAATTGACTTACTTGTAAACCTGGGTGGGTTTACTGCCCCACCAGGGGTGATCTCTGTACTCAGTAAAACAGTAGTTCTGGCAGGCAGCGAGCTCCTTACTAGGTAGAAGACTAGCAGACTACATATGTTTCACTCTCAGCCTGGTCTGGATTATTTCTTGAGCAACCCTGATCCAGACTCGATCACCTGGAGATGGAGATATAGCTAGTGGAGTGATTTTACACAGGGCATGACTTGGACTTGGAGCACGAGCCACTGGTCCAGGGAGGCCATGGAGTATCAGAAAAGAAGCACAGGGCACGGAATTTCTACCTGGTTTATTGTTCCTCAGCAAGGAATTCTAGGAGTGGGACCGGGTCCCCAGAGTACACTAAGGGAAGAGAAAGAAAATTCCTGTCCAAAAGAAGAGAAGTGGGCAAGAGCCTGTCCAAGGGAAACAAGCTGAGCCATCAGGGTGTACCCCATATTCCAGCTAAAGACATAGGTCAGGTGGGGTCTGCTTCCAGGATACAGACAGACATGTTGACAGAGACAGACAGAGACAGAGAAAGAGTGACAGAGACAGAAATAGGGAGACAGAAACAGAGACAGAAAAAGTGACAGACAGGGAGACATAGAGAGTTGCAGGCAGAGAGAGACAGAAACAGAGTGATAGACAAAAAGAGATAAACAGAGACAGATTATAGAGACAGAGACAGACAGATGACAGAGTTGACAGACAAAGACAGGGAGACAGACAGCAATAGGGAGACGGAGACAGGCAGAGTGACAGAAAGACAGATATAAGGACAGAGAGGAAGAAAGAGTGATAGATGGAAAGTCAGAGACAAACAGGAAAAACAGACAAAGACAGTGACAGAGAAACAGAGACAGCTAAGGCAGAACCAGCCCAGGAGGGCGAACTCAGGTTCCTGCTGGTGGGATCAAGTGTCTATGTGGACAGTTCTGAGAACCTCAGTGTGTCCCCCTGTGCCCACACTGAGAAAACAGGGAGCAAATTGATTGCCAAGGGACAGCGAAAGGGACCTGTAACTCAGCCAAAGGAGCGGACCCATCTCTAGACAGCACGGCCTACAGGGATGGCCATGCCAGCCCCCAGCCCGCTCCCTCGCCCCTTCTGCAGGCTCAGCCTCAGCAGGGTGTGCCCAGGGGCAGCAGTGGTGGCGACTCCCTGGGCTTATGGAAATAGATGGACGAGGCCATCTCGGTGTTGCGCTTGCGCTCAGAGCCATCAGGAGCCGTTCCGGCACACTCCTCGCAGCAGCAGCAGCAGCAGCAGTCCAGGAAGGCCTGGCCCAGCGGGCGGCAGATGCACAGGAGCAGCACCGGGGTGATGGCGCCCTTGAAGAAGGTGGAGAACTGGTTGATGAGGCCCAGCAGGTCCAGCGTGTGACGGGAGAGCTCGGTGGCCAGGTAGGCCACCACCAGGTTGCACACGTTCTCGGGCAGGGCACACAGCGCGTAGACCACCACCAGGCCCACCACGGTGCTGTGTAGCTGCCGCTCGCACTGCCCATGCCTACCGGCCCGGCACTCGGCCTTCCTCTCTGGCGGCCCACGCACTCGCCATGTCACCAGCTGGCAGGTGACGGTGAAGAGGACGGGCAGGCAGAAGTAGCAGCCGAAGTACCACCACATGCGGGCATTCTGGTAGGTCATCACCAGCGAGTAGATTGTCTCGGGCAGGTTGGCCGACGGCTTCATGACACACGAGTCCACCGTGCCGGCTGGGGGAGCAGGCTCCCGAGCCAGCTGCCACAGCAGGAGCTCGGGCACGGCCAGTGTCATGGAGCCCAGCCAGATGACAGCTAGCTTGGCCAGGATGGACTGGCACCTCTCGATGGGCCTCACCACGGGCAGCGTGCTGGTGGCCGCGTGGAAGCGATCGATGCCCAGGGCACAGAGGCTGAAGGTGCTGACGCCCAGCGAAGACACCTGCGGGCAGATGTGAGAGTGTGGGAGTGACAGCAGGAAATCAGTGCAAGTGCAGGAGGGATGTGGGTCTCCACCACCCTTTCTGCTGCACTGAGTTGGCAAGTGGGAACTGTGCTGACCTCATACACCAGTCACCTCCCTTCACCTTGCCACTCTCTACAAACAGACTTTGCAACAGATTCCACAGGCCTGTTTCTCCCCGGGCCCTTTTGGCCAGCCAGGACAGAACTCGCTCAGCAAACACCCACACATGCACTTACACACGCGCACACACATGTATACCCCCACTCACACATGTGAACTACTCACATGCATACCTACTCCCCTGCCCTTGCACACACTTGTAACACTCACACGGGTCCACTCACTCACCCGCCCTCGCACCAATTCACCGAGTTCTACACCCACACACCTGAGCTCACAATCCCACACTCACACTCTTGCTCACTGACACCCGCACACTCACACACTCTCACAGGCGTACCCCCTACACCCTTGGTGTGACCATGAGAGAGAAGTCCCGGTCTCTCGCTGAGACTCAGCGACTCACACAGACTCTCTCTAGCTCACGCTCTGTTCACATCTTGCCCTCCTCACACTGCCCCTGGCTCTTAGGCTGTGAAGGAGCAGCCCAGGTCAGCTGGTGTCCACCTATCCTGAAGGCTCTGCTAAGCACAAGGAAGAAATACTCGCCACAGCAAAGAGACAGGAAAACAGGAGGGAGAGGGGGAACAGCACCAGAGTGAGCAGAGGGGGCGAGTGAGTCCTCCTGAGCTACTGTACTGTGCTCACAGCCCCTACCTTCCATCAGGTCTCCCCTCTGGCTGGGCCACAGTCTGGGCCTCTGAGCCCTTTGTGAGGCCTGCCCTTTCTTGGCAGCTTTCTGCCATAGGCAACACCACATTCTCTCCTTGCCCGCAGCTAGGAAAACATTTCACATTTTCTTCCGAGCCATGTTCTTGGCTCCTCCTGAGTCATCCCAGGATCCCCCTCTCGGAAGTTTTCAAAGGCAGCATGCTGGGTCCCAGATCTAGGCACTATCTCCACCTCCAGGATGTGTAGGAGGGCTACAGAGCTGGTGGGGAGCTTCCACTAGAGCTGAGGTTGTGGAGAACATTGTCAGGAGGGCCTGGCCTTCCTTACTCCACCAGCCACATAGGAATTAAGCCTGACTTGTTTCTCCCGGCCCAGAACAGTAAAACCAGAAACATTCGGGTCCCACTCATTCCTAGACATCACCCATTGGATCCATCAGACTTTCACACAAGTGGCTGCCATGTGCATTGAGGCTGGGATGCAAACTGAGGTCTCACAGGGAAGAACTGACCCAGGTCACTTCATTATGACCAGATCTAGTCTGTCCTGGTCCTGGTCTAACCATTCCCTGCTCACTGTGCTCTGAGGTCTGACAATGGATGGTCTCCAGTTGTCACGGAGCATCCTTAGGTGCTCTCTCCTTGGAGGGTAGGGGAGGACAGGACAGGGACATACCCACTGCTGAGCCTTCAAAATAGAAAACGATCACTAATTCACAGTGAATTAGCAACAGAATTTGGAATCAGATGGGGGGATCCTGAGGTCCAGATGCCTGAACCTGCTTCCCTCCCCTACCTGTGATACAGCATTGTCCATACTCAGAAGGCTTGGTAGCCATCACAGTGAGGCCAGTCATTTCAGTCCTCATAACTGACCCCACCTAACTCAAAAGGGAAAGACTGCTAACTTTCCGGTGACCTGACTGTGGCTTGCACAAAAACACATATATTGGTTATTGTTGTTTTTTTAGGGAGGAGCTGGGGCCATATCCAGTAATGTTCCAGGCTCTATGGTCCAGGAGTCATTGCCAGCTATGCTAATGTTGCTGAGATTTTATGGTATTAGTTGCATGTAAGACAGGCACCTTCCCCCAATACCATCTGGCTGGCCTTTATTGAGACATTTTGACCAAGTCTTGCTTAAGCTCTTCCAATGTGGCCAACACATCCAACAATGCCCATGTACTCATTTTAATGTGGACATTGCCTGAGGTGAGACAATGGTATATTTTGAGGTTGTAGAATTCCTCAGCTGAGCAAGCCATCTGGTCTACCCCTGTTTGAGAGCTAAGGAAATAGCAAAGACAAGCCTTGGCCTGAATGTCAGTGAGAGTTGAGGCTAGAGTGCTGTTCCCAATCCAATCCAATCCCAGCTCTAACTCCCAAAATCAGGTCTTCTCTTTGAGAAGAATTTAGTTGGTCACAGCAGATGGCAGCAACAATGTAAAGAATCACAGTGAGGAAGAGAGAAGGACCATCTTTCCTTCTGGTGCTTGAATGCCTGGAGAGCAAATACAATCTTGGTCTAGAGGATCTCACACATGAATACTCACTTACTTGCCCTCACACATATTCACACAGTCCTGCACCCATGTTAGGCTACACCTTTTTTTTTGGGGGGGGGGCACACCCGTAGATACTCAGGGGTTACTTCTGGCTATGCTCTCAGAAATTGCTCCTGATTTGGGGGAACATATGGGACTCCAGAGGATCAAACTGTGGTCTATCCTAGGTCAGCCATGAGCAAGGCAAATGCCCTACCATGCCCTACCACTGCACCACCACCCCATCTCTTGGTTACTCCTTATTTTACCCAAAACAAAGATCATCCGGGTTTCTTTGTATTTGTTTGTTTACAACTTGATTTCACCCAAAACAAAGATTGTCTTTTATGTAAACCTGGGAGGTTAGACTCAGAATAGCCGGAGCTTACTGCCCCACCTGAGGGTGGTCTCTGTACTCAATAAAAAAAAGTTCTGGCAGGCAACTTACAAGAGATACAAGATAGAAGACTGCCAGACTATACCCATTTCACCCTCAACCTGGTCTGGATTATTTCATGCACAAACCTGATTTAGATTCATTCACCTAGGGTTGGAGATACGGAATGTGGGGTGATTTTACACGCATACACCTGAGCTCACAATCTCACACTCACACACTCACTCTTGCCCACTAACACTCTCATACTCACACACACTCTCTCAGGCATACACTCCACACACCCCTCGCATGACCATGTGAGACATAGTCTTGGTCTCTCCGTGAGACTCAGCAACTCACCCTCACACAGTCTCTCACTCACACGTATGCCCACATCTTGCCCTCCTCATGCTGCCCTGGGTGTGGGACAAAATGAGAAATCGGCCTCAACACTGTTCCTGAGAAAACCACGTCTACCCAAGGCTTGCTTCCTGGCCAACCTCGTTCAACTGCTCCCAAGGCCAATCTCTTTCTCCAGGAGCTCTAGAAACCACTTGTGAGAGTGTCTCCTTGCCCTATTTGGAGCAGCAACAGAGAGCTTTGGGACCCCCCTCCACACCTCACATCTACATTGTGACGGACAGCGGTGGGGCATATGCTCACCTCCATGAAGGGCACGGCCCGGCAAGACACATCTCCCAGAAGCCTCTCCTTGGTGATCTCATTGAAGATGACAATGGGAAGGCAGAAGAAGAGCACAAGGAAGTCCCAGAGGGCCAGGCTGGCAAGAATCGAGTTCCAGGCGCTCTTAAGGTAGTAGCTGTGCCACACAATGCACATGACCGACAGGTTGCCAACAATGCCCACTGCAAACACCACCAGAGCCAGAAGCATGATGGCATAGGCACTGTAGGAGCTCTCGGTCACAGGGTACAGCGGGTTCCGGATCTGCAGCTGCTGTCCCAGCATACCACTCAGATTGCCCCTCTGCTCCTGCCCGCTGCCTGTGGTGTCGCCATCCTGGTCTAGGTTAAGGCTGGTGGTCACCACAGGCTTGGTAGGCTGCAGGCCACCAGGGTGGATGCGCCGGGGGTACTCAGCCCACTGCTCAGGCACATACTGCTGTACCCCCTTGGCATCCTCACCCTCTGTGCCCCTCTTGGACCGGCGCTGCTGACTCTCCTCAGACTCGGCTCTCTGCCTGTTCCCAAGCAGGGAGACATTCCCCGAGACTCCATTCAGCCCCACAGCTGGCATCACAATGAGAGACACGGTCAGCAGCCACAGCCACTGCATGGCCGGACTAGCGGGACACAGCAGCCGCTGGGCCCGAGTGTGGGTGGACGCGGGCTAGGGAACTGCGCTGCCTGGTCCGCCTCCTGTCAGGCGTCTGGCATCACTCTAGGGAACCCAGGCAGCTCCCTCCTTCTCCTCCTAGGGCTGGGCAGGGCCCTCTGCTGGACAAAGCACTCTTTGCTGCCCTTGTACCAGGCCTCCTGGGGTCAGAGCAGCAGGGCCCTGGAAAGAGACAGCCACCGTAGGAGGAGTGCTGCTGCCCGGAGTGCCCAGGAAGGGAGGGGCTGACCTTCTGTTGAGTCCACCTCGGAGCCTGTGGGCAGGGATCCTGCCTCAAAAGGAGCCTGGCCAGCCTCTGGCTTCACTGGGCTCAAAGAAGGTAGAGCTCAGTGGATTGGGGTTTTGGTTTGGTTTGTTATTAGGACTTTTTCTTTATTTCCTTTTTGGGGGGAGGTTGTTTGTTTGATTTTTGGGTCAACCTGGCGGTGCTCAGGGGTTACTCCTGGCTCTGCACTGAGAAGTCATTCCTGGCAAGCTCGGGGGACCATACAGGATGCTGAGATTCGAATCGAGTGGTAAGGCAAACACCTTATCACTGTGTTATCGCTCCACCCTGTTTATTTCCTTTTTTCTCAGATCAGATTAGAGGTCCCCAGAAAAGGTGAGGGGTGGCACTCACCCAATCCTAAAACATCCGGCCAGGAGAAAAGATAGACAGATATGAGCATAGAGAAACCTGCTGGACCCTCCACATCCAGAGTCCAGACCTCTTCCAGTGAGGAGCTTTCAGCCTGGAGAGATGGCACAGAGGCAGAGAGGCCGCTCCTCTTCCATGCCAGGGATATGAGCCAGGTGAGGGAAGACATGTGTGTTCATGTGTGCATGTGTGTGTATGTGTGCATGCATGTGCGTGTGTGCAGAGTAATGGATCGAGTGATTGGGGGCCCCTCACCCCAAGAAGCCTTTGGGATCTGGCAGGCCTTCCAGAGGAGGTGGTGTTTGAAGGAAAGTAGCTGTAGCACAAACACAGCTGGGTAGAAAGAAAGTCCAGGGGCCGGGTAGGTGGCGCTGGAGGTAAGGTGTCTGCCTTGCAAGCGCTAGCCAAGGAAGGACCGCGGTTCGATCCCCCGGCGTCCCATATGGTCCCCCCAAGCCAGGGGCGATTTCTGAGCACATAGCCAGGAGTAACCCCTGAGCGTCAAACGGGTGTGGCCCAAAAACCAAAAAAAAAAAAAAAAAAAAAAAAAAAAAAAAAAAAGAAAGTCCAGACAGAAGGAAGGTGCAGAGCAGGGTGGACTCAGGCCTGAACGCCTGGCTAGGAAGCTGGAATGCAGTTGCTCGAAACCATGACAGGGCTGGGTTGATGCAATAGGGCAAGAGGACCAGGAGGGAGTCAGGGTTGGTGGGGAAACCCAGGAACCCCAGCCTCACAGAGCCTGGGTGGGAAAAATCAAGACTGGGCCCAGGAATGGGGGACTAGTGAACAGGAGTGCAGGGAGGATGGCAAGGTCGAGTGGCTGTAGGTGGAAAGAATTTCCAGTGGGCTGTGGATAAGAAGGAGACAGGGAGAGATCAGCCTACTCTCAACCATGGTGGGAACAGAGTGAGTGAGGAATGGCACAGCCAACTAAGCATCCAGAGGAAATGGAAGAAAAATTAGGTGTATCAATGGGATACTACACTGTTGTTAAGAAAAATGAAGTCATGAAATTCACTTCTATATGAATGATATGGAGAGTATTCTGCTGAGTGAAAAGGTCAGTGGGAGAGGGAGAACATAGAATGATCTAATTCATTTGCGGGATATAAAAAAGCAAGATAGTATGGTAATAATATCCAGAGACAATGGAGATGAGGGCCAGGAGGACTGGTCCATGGTAGAAAGCTTGCCACAAATAGTGGGGAGTGGGGGTCGGAGAGATAGCATGGAGGTAAGGCATTTGCCTTGCATGCAGAAGGACGGTGGTTCGAATCCTGGCATCCCATATGGTACCCCAGGAGCAATTTCTGAGTGAAGAGCCAGGAGTAACCCCTGATTGCTGCCAGATGTGACAAAATAAACAAAAAACAACTTTACTTTTGGGGCCAGAGAAATAGCACAGCAGTAGGGCATTTGCCTTAGACGCAGAAGGACAGTGGTTTGAATTCCGGCATCCCATATGGTCCCCGAAGCCTGCCAGAAGCGATTTCTGAGCATAGAGCCAGGAGTAACCCCTGAGTGCTGCCCAGTGTGGCCCCCAAAAAACAAACAAAAAAAAATAGTGAGAAGTGCAGTTAGGGCAGAAAAGGGACCGCTATGACAATGATAGTTGGAAACCATCACTCTAGACAAGAACTGGGTGCTGAAAGGAAGTAAAGTGAAAGTACTATGCATGGTATCATATATATTTATATAAATATATGTAATATATAAATATATGTATATAAATTAGGTAAGGTGTAAATAAGGCTGCCCTGGCTTTGCATGCAGGGTCCAAGGTTCGAACCCCACAAAGCTGAACAGAGACCAGACCCCAAGGATCTCCAGAGGTGGATAAAATTAACAGAAACAAACAAACAACCTCAACAACCTACAGTTCTGTCGGTCTCTATCTCCATCTCTGTATCTCTTTGTGTACTACAGTCTCCGTGCTCAGACTGGGAAGAAGGTAGCTGAAGCACAGGTATGGTCAGAGCGAAAGTTGCCAACAGGCAGAGATGTAAAATTGGGTTTATGGGAGCAAAGTGGTGCCAAGTGACTTTACCAGGGGGCCACACCCTCCCCAGGGGTCCCCAAGTCTTTGGATAAAAAAAATTAAGACTCCCAATGTTGTATTAAATATTAATTATATAGTTGTAGGTGTTTATGGATGGATGGATGGTGAGGTCTTTCGTGGTCCGGCCTGGTGCCTGCAGCCCCTATGGCCTGGTGGGTCTGTAGATTTAGGATAACTGCGAGAAAATGATCCACAGGCAGTCAGGTGAAGTTTCAGGAGACATAAAGTTTTACTAATAAAGCTCTAACCGCCATGTACATATTTTTTCACATGGCCTCTAAGCTAACCAGCTTCTCTCTTGCTTCTCTGCATCCATGCTGTCTCTTATCTCTCACTCTGCTTGGTCTGTTCTTCCTCCTGCTTTTCCTGCTGAGTCTCTCTTTCACCCTTCCCCCAGACCACTTGAATTACCAACCACAGACCCCTCCCAGCTGTGGGAGGGTCTCACTATCCAGGAAGTTGGGGAGAAAAGTAACATCCCAAGAACTGCTTTTCTCTTTGCACAGAGACTAACTGAGCCAAACAGCCCCAGTCAGACCTCATCCCTCTCCAACACCAGTGACCCTTAGCAAGCTTTCACTGAAATGCCGTACCTCCAGCCAGGCACAGGAATGGGATATTTGAGCACACAAAGCATCAGCAACTGCTAAGCCCCACTGTTTATTCTCTTAAGTGTCTGTCCTGTGCTAAACAGAAAGATCAGACTTGTTCTTATATCAATGCCTAGGCTCAGAGAGGTAAAGTAACTAGTCCCAGGACACACACGTAGTGGACAGCTAAGAGCCACATGCAGCTTTATCTGCAGAAAGCAAGCCAAACTGCTAATTTTTATTTATTTATCTATCTGGTTTTTGGTTTTGGGTCACACCCAGCAGTGCTCACGGGTTACCCCTGGCCCTGTGCTCAGAAATCGCTCCTGGCAGGCTCAGGGGACCATATGGGATGCCGAGGATTGAATCTGGGTCCTTCCTGAGTCGTCCCTGTGCAAGGCAAATGCCCTACCACTGTGCTATCACTACAGCCCCAAGAAATGCTTTTTTTTGTTTTTTTTTTTTTTTGGGCCACACCCATTTGATGCTCAGGGGTTACTCCTGGCTAAGTGCTCAGAAATCGCCCCTGGCTTGGGGGGACCATATGGGACGCCGGGGGATCAAACCGTGGTCCTTCCTCGGCTAGCGCTTGCAAGGCAGACACCTTACCTCTAGTGCCACCTCACCGGCCCCGAAATGCTCATTTTTAAAACAGTTTTTATTTTTACTTTGTAATGTGAGGTCTTCCAACCAGAGCCTCACTGTGACGAGGTAAGTGTTCTACTGCCGAGCTACACCTCCGCTTTTCCAAGTGAACACTTAACCTCTCTTTGAGTGCCTCCAGATTTTCAGCTATCCTGAACTCTCGTGCCAAGAATGAGCACCAGGTCCTCTGCGCCACAGTCAGGCATGCGCCCTGGCAGAAAACCCCTATCTTGGGACTGATGTAAAGAGGGCGGAGAAGATGCCCCTTCCTCACACAGTAGGTGCTCAATAAATGCCTATGCCTGTTAAAATGTGCCCTGAGGGTTCAAAGTAGGGACTCAGTAACTGGCTAGTGCCTGAGAATATCGCCCCCTGTTGGTCTGGAATATACAACAGGTGTCCTATCATTATTCAGGCTCTGAAGGAATTGCCTCATGGGACCCAGACTACGCACAGGTGTTCAGCAATTGCCTAGGGTCTGAAAGGACAGCATCAATGCTGGTCTGGCATATGCAACAGGTGTTCAGCCATTGCCTAGTGTCTATAAGGACTATCCTGGAAAGCTCTGCGGCCTCCATGAGTTGGCTAGGACAGCCAGAGCATCTAAGGCCACTAGGTGGAAGCAGATGTCCATTGATGAAAGGTCAAGTCACCTGGTTTGAACCTAAAGCAACCCAGACTGCCCAAGCCCTGCCCACTGACTTCCAGCTGTCTGGTGTTTCTGAAAGGACTGGGCTGAGTGGGGAAGCCTAGGGGCACCTCAGGAGGATGGTGGGGATGAAGGCACCCCCTACCTCAGGGAGAAGCCTCCCTTGGGACCAAGCTGGCCTGTCTCCTCACTCTGAAACCTTGCCCTGATCCCTGGAGCCCCTCAGGAGTCTAGCCTGGGAGCCCCCTGGTGCCTATGCAGTTTCTCTAGGTGGGCTAGGTGGAAAGAGGCTTCAGCTTTGGGGCTTGACTGAGGTGCTGGAAAGTGGAAGTTGTTCCCAGAAGAGCTAACAGGTGTTGTATGGAGCTGTGTGTGACAGACTTGGGCCAAGTCCTGATTCTCTCTCCTCATCTGTGTCTTGGGGCAGGCCAGGGAGGAACCACTGAGCCCCCCATGAGCAGCTCTGCCTGGGAGCTACAGCCTGAACACTTGGGCCTCAGCTCATAGGCCTGGAAATGGGCTTGGGAGGCAGAGAGAGATGAAGTAAGGCTCCCTTGCCACCTTCCAGGCTGGAAAGGCACCTTTTCTGCAGCCAGCAACTTGCCAGGCTCAAACCCAGGAAGAAATAGTCCATGGGGGGTGGGGGGAAGAGTCTGCTGTTTCCATGACAGAAGAAAGAAAAAAGAAAGTACTTGGGGTATCCCAGAAAGATGAGGAATATTTGCGGCTTAGAAACAACCCTGTGAACTCTTATCCATGCTATTAATGGACAAAGAAATGTAATGCAGTAAAGGGAGGATACCTAGATCACTCTTGACCCAAAAGTTTAGAGAGAATAACAGAGAAGGAAAAAAAAAATCAAGGGAGGGGGCCGGAGAGATAGCATGGACGTAAAGTGTTTGCCTTGCATGCAGAAGGATGGTGGTTCAAATAGTGGCACCCATATGGTCCCCTGAGCCTGCAGGAGCGATTTCTGAGCATAGAGCCAGGAGTAACCCCTGAGTGCTGCCGGGTGTGACCCAAAAACAAAACAACAACAACAACAACAAATCAAGAGGATAGGAAGAAAATGAGAAAAGGAAGCAATGGGGAACAGGAGTTGGTTATACTGGCGATGTGGGAGAGTGATGTAGACACCCAAAGCACAGCCTCAACAACAGTAAAAACATGATTTCTAAGTTGCAACCACCAAACTTGGTAATGGGCCTGTCAGGTTGGCAGAGGAGATGCGGGTGGGGAAGAACTGGTGATGGAAGTAGACACTGGTGGTAGGATTAGTGTTGAAATATTCTATGCCTAAAACTCAACTATCAATCACTTATAAATTAAATCAAATGCTGTGGTTCTTTAATTAAAAATTTTGATTACATTAATTAAATCACATGTATTTAATTTAATTCTTTTGTTTGTTTGTTTGTTTTACCACATTTGGCAGCGCTCAGGGGAAACTCCTGGCTCTGTGCTCAGAAATCACTCCTGGCAGGCTCGGGGGTCCATATGGGATGCCGAGATTCAAATCACCATCAGTCCTGCGTTGGCCACTTGCAAGGCAAAGGACCTACCACTGTGCTATCTCTTTGGCCCTAATTCTTTTTATGTTGTTGTTTTGGTTTTTTTGGGGGGGCACACCAGGACACACCCAGTGACAGGTTATTTCTGCCTATGCACTCAAATTGCTCCTGGTTGGGGGACCATATGAAACGCCAGGAGATCGAACCGCAGTCCTTTCTAGGCTAGTGTTGTCAAGGCAGGCACCTTACCTCTCCATGCCACCGCTCCAGCCCCCCTAATTTAATTCGTGTGTGTGTGTGTGTGTGTGTGTGTGTGTGGTTTTTTTGGGGTCACACCCAGCAGTGCTCAGGGGTTATTCCTGGCTCCAGGCTCAGAAATTGCTCCTGGCAAGCACGGGGGACCATATGGGATGCTGGGATTTGAACTGATGACCTCCTGCATGAAAGGCAAATGCCTGGGCCCGGAGAGATAGCACAGTGGCATTTGCCTTGCAAGCAGCCAATCCAGGACCAAAGGTGGTTGGTTCGAATCCCAGTGTCCCATATGGTCCCCCGTGCCTGCCAAGAGCTATTTCTGAGCAGACAGCCAGGAGTAACCCCTGAGCAACACCGGGTG
Organism: Suncus etruscus; assembly: GCF_024139225.1. NCBI lineage: Eukaryota > Metazoa > Chordata > Mammalia > Eulipotyphla > Soricidae > Suncus > Suncus etruscus. The sequence goes on from NC_064850.1 coordinate 67,561,764, forward strand.
TGGCCCAAAAACCAAAAAATAAAATAAATGAAAAAAAAAAAAAAAAGAAAGGCAAATGCCTTACCTCCATGCTATCTCTCCAACCCACTAATTTAATTTTTTTTTTTTTTTGGTTTTTGGGCCACACCCGGCGGTGCTCAGGGGTTACTCCTGACAGGCACGGGGGAACATATGGGACACCGGGATTCGAACCAACCACCTTTGGTCCTGGATCGGCTGCTTGCAAGGCAAACGCCGCTGTGCTATATCTCCAGGCCCCCTAATTTAATTTTTTAAATAAAAAACTATTTAAGAAAAAGAAAAGAAAGTAAAACCTTGTAAACAGAGGATCTTTTTTTTTTTTTTTTTTAGACTTACCGAAGCAAGGCCTCAAAAAATTGGTTACGACTCAGAATTGTTCCTCTCCATGGAAATCTTTAGTAAAAGGCAAAAGATTTATGCGATCTGAAGAGAAACCAGAGTATAACAGAGGATCTTTTTGCTTCAAAGAAAAATCTCAAATTTAAGCTCATAAGGGGATGCTAAAATTATTCCCTACTCCTTTGCCTTTGGTTGACTGACTCGAGAGCCACATGTGGCTCTATACACTTTTAATTGGGCTCTTCTGTGTGCCAGGCGGCCGCTCCAGGAGTCAGGACTCTACTCCTAGTCTCTGTCAGTGCGCGCCCTGTGTGGCTCTCAAAATAAATTTCAATCGTGGTTTTGGCGAGATTTGGCTCAGTTGAACAAAAAGGTTGCCGACCACTGGTCTATACAAAGTGAAGAAGTCACTGATTTAAAAAAAAAAAGCCAAAGCAGGATCAGAGCAATAGTACAGTTGAGAAGGCACCTGCTTTGCATTCATTCAACCTACGTTTGATCCCTAGTATTCCATATGCTCTCCTGAGCCTGCCAATTGTGATTCCTGTACACAAAGCAAGGAGTAATCCCTGATTTTTATAACCCAAAACCAAAAAGGAAGGGGCTGGAGAGATAGCATGGAGGTAGGGCATTTGCCTGACATGCAGAAGGACGGTGATTCGAATCCCGGCATTCCATATGGTCCCCTGAGCCTACCAGGTATGATTTCTGAGTGTAGAACCAGGAGGAACCCCTGAGAGATGCTGGGTGTGACTGAAAAACAAAAACAAAAGAAAATGAAAAACAAAAGCCAAGAGAGACAAAAACCTCCAGTTCCATTTATCTCATCCCATGATCCCCAAAGTAATGCCAGGAGTGGTCCCTAAAATGAAGTTGAGAGTTAGCTCTGAGCACCACTGGATGTGGCCCAATATATTTTTTTTTATTGATAATTAAAGACTTTGCAGGAATAAATTGTAAAGACCAATATTTTTTAATTAAAAATTTAAGAAGCCAAGGATTATTTATCAAAAAAAGTAATGGAATAAATTCCAAAATGAACAAGGGCTAGAGAAATGGTGCAGGGGGTAAGGCACTTGCCTTGCCCATGACTGACCTAGGTTCAACCCTCCTGGCATCAAATACAGTCCTCTGAGCATCATGAGGAATAATTCCAGAGCACAGAATCAGGAGCAGATCCTGAGTACTGCCAGGTGTAGCCTCAAAAACAAACAAAAATAATAGCAGGCCTGAGGCCATACCAACTGCTGCTTCCTGGTCAAAATGTCAGAGACCCCCCACCCAGTCACTCAACTACCAGTTCTCTGCCAAGACCAGACAGTACCTAAGGAACTCTGGTTGGGCTACGGGGCAGCTGAAGCAGGCCTCTACTCCCTGGGGCTGCCTATTGAAGGAGCATCCAGAAAGGGCACTCTGAGAACCGGCCAGTGAATAGAAGAGGGGCAGGTGGAATCGAGGAAGGAGCCTTGATGTGAGCAGCCTCTTCTCCTGCCATTTTCTCTTTGGGGGTGAGGGAGTCTCCCCAGTGGTGTTGGACCTCCAGGGATAAAGCCTTTGGTGCTCTGCAGACCATGCAGGCCGGGTGCTCACACCAACACTATGTACATGTGCTTTTGGCTCTGTCACTGTCCTCAATCCCCTGGGGGAATATCCTTGAGCTGAGTTTTTATAGGGATGTTGCCAAGAAGAAACTGAGCCAAGATGCTGAAGAAACGGTAAAACCTCCAGAGCCCAAGAGATGAATCATAGGGCTGAGTTACAGGTTCTGTTTATGGGTGGGAAGTGCTGGTCTGATCCCCGGTACAGGGCATGGTTCTGGGGGCCACTGAGTACCATCAGGTGTGATGTGACCCCAAATGAAAACAAAACCGAAACAACCTCGGCCAGTTATGATCATTTAATAACCAGCCTCTATTAGAACACTTCCATGGACAGAGGGGTCACCACAATGAAAACCAGCCCCTTTTGAGAAGGCTGTGGTAATGTGGGAGTGGCTCCTATAACAAATGAGATTCAGGCCAGAGAAGTCACTCAATTAGCATGTAAGAGCCCTGAGTTCAATCCTGGACACTGTAGAGAAGAAAGGAGAGGAGGGGAGGGGAGGTGACAGGAAAGAAGAAAGGAAGAGAGGAGAGAGGGGGAGGAAAGGGAGTGAAGAGGAGGAGAAAGGAGATGAGGAGAGGGGGGAAGGGAGAGGAGTGGAAGGGATAGGAAAGGAGAGAAGTGGAGGGAAAAGGAGAAGAGAGGAGAGGAGAGGAGAGAAGAGGAGAGGAAGGGAGAGGAGGGGAAAGGAGAGAAAGGGAGAGGAGAGAAGGGAGGGGAGAAAAGGGAAGGGAAAGGAGAGGAAGGAAAGAGAAAAGAGAAGAGAGAAGTGAAGGGGAATGAGAGGAGAGGAGGGGAAAGGAGTGGAAGGGAGAGGAGGGGAGGAGAATGAGAAAAGAGGAGGGGACAGGAGAGAAAAGAAGGGAGGGGAGGGAATAGGGGGAGAGGAGAAAGGAAAGGGATGGAGAGGGAGAACAGTGGGTAGGGTGCTAGCCTTGCATGCAGCTGACCCAGGTTTAATCCCTGGCACCACATCATCAACCTGAGGCCCCATCAGGAGTGTGAGCAAAGCCAGGAGTAAATCTGAGAACAGCTGGATGTGGTCCCCAAACCAAAATTTTTTTAAAAAATAAATCCATGAACATAACTTTCTGTTCTGGTTTTGCGAATGACAATGTGTACAAACACACACAAACACACATGCACATTTACGTGCATGTATACACACACCTCAGCCAAGTTTCAAGGTTCTGAGGTGCTAAACCTGTAGGAGTTAGATAGGGCACTTGCCATGCATGCAACCAACCCAGCTATGATCTCTAGCATTCCATATGGTCCTCCAAGCCTGGAAGATAACCCTTCCCCCAACTTTCCTGTTTCTTCTTTTGAGATGTTAATCCCAACTGGATGATCAGACCTGCCTACACCTGGGATGGGGCAGGCTGTTTTAAATAAAGAATAAAAGAGTCTGGCTAGGGGAAGGCAAAAAAAAAAGCAACAAGAGCAAAGAGTTAGGGGCAGCAAAAAGCTTATCAGAGATGCACATGTGAGGAAAAGCATATGGCAGACAGGGCCATGGAATAAAGGCAAGCTAACTCGGATGAAACTTTAGTTGACTGCTGGTGAATTATTTCTCCTCTACTACCCTTCCATCAGATCCGTCAGCCTAAGGGGTTAGAAACATGGTGCCAGGGGCAAACTCATCCAAAACGTGGACTTTATATTTTATTTTAATCAACACAAGTCCACTAGCAGTGACTCCTACATGCAGAGCAAAGAGTTAGCCCTGAGCACCACTAGGTGTGGACCCAAAACATCTCTCTCTCTTTCTCTCTCTCTCTCTCTCTCTCTCTCTCTCTCTCTCTCTCTCTCTCTCTCTCTCTCTCTCTCTCTCTCTCTCTCACACACACACACACACACACACACAGATACGAGGTTCAGGTGTAGATGCAGTCAGCAAAGAAATGAGGAGCAGAAAGTATAGTGGGAAGGGTATTTGCCTTGCAAGAGGCTGAGCCAGATTCCATTCTAAGCATCCCTTATGGTTTCTGGAGCACAATCAGGAGTAATTCCTAAGTGCAGAGCCAGGAGTAACCCCTGCAGATGGCCAGGCTCCAGGTGGAGGTGTGTGAGGGCAGCCAACGGAGCAACAGAGCCTGAGGTGACTAGATGGGGATGAGTCAAAGCTGTCTTCCTAGAGAGGCTCTTACTAGGGAATCTCCAGAGCAGACTGACAGGAAGTGAGGTGGGGCTGAAGCTCGGCAGGTAGGAAGGCGCTCGTAGGAGTAGGTGGATTCTGGAAGGTTCAGAGGAATATCTCCTGGCTGGAGAAGACATTCTAGCCACAGACTGGAGATCTTAAGATGCTGGGGAAGGCCTGGGTGATGCTGGCAAGGTGGTCTAGGGAGCTCAGGCATCTGGCCCCAGATCCTGGGTCTGACACAAAGCACTCTTCATAGGCACCGCCTTCTTGGCAGAAATCTGGGGTTTGTTCTGAAGTCCCAGGGGCAGGAGGATTGGGACAAAATCTTAGAGGATTGCTAAGTACCAGTTGGTGCCTGCCAGGGCTGTGGGAGTTACCACGGTTTCTGTCTAGGTAATGAACCTTGCCTCAAACATCAAGTTCCAGGCTCCTGCTCCTGCCCTTAGGTGGAACCACCATCTTTTCTCAGCAGAGCAGCAAGCCAGAAGGGACTGCTAGAATCATTGCCAGCTGCCCCGGTCACCATGTCCTTTCAGTTTTCTTGTCCTGATGTTCCCACACACGCTGCCAACAGAGCTCAGCACGGAAGAATGTGGTGTGGAGCCTTAGGCCCAGAGTTGATTCTTGCTGGGGTGGGTCCACCAGTCCCACATCATTCAGAGGGTGGGGGTTGAGGGAGAAGGTGACTAAGTCTCCTCAGGAGTCTCCCTGGGCCTCAGTGGTGCTGTCTTGAGACTAGAGACAACAAAGGGCCATTCCTTCAGGGTCCCCTGCCCTGCTGTGTCACTTGATTGGACAAGTCACTTTAACTTATCTGAAACTCAGTTTCCTTCGCTGTAAATGAGGTCACAGAACAACCAATGGGATGAGGCAACTTGGGGCATTCCCCACACAGTGGGCTTTTAACCCCATAAATTTCTGGCCTCTCCCTGTCTTCCCTCCTTTGAGGCACCTGCCTCAAGCCCTGACCGTGGTCTGCGTAAAGGCACCCCTCAAGTGGCCTTAAATCCTGTGCTTCCCAAGGGCAGACTCATGGGAACTCATATTAAGAGGTAGGACCCCCCCTCCACTCAGCAGAACTGAGGAAGGGCTCCCTGCACCCTCCTGGGTGCCAACTCAGCCGTTGTCCCAGACTGGGGGGAAGACCTGGGGCATTTCAAAAGAAGGAGAACAAAGGTTGCCTACCTCTGCATAAGGAAGATGAAGGAAATTCCCCCTATGCAAAAGAAGCTAAAGATTGACACAGACGCACCCCTCTACCCCCACGCCCAGCTTCGTTTGCCCAGCCCTGGATTCCCAGCCCTATGCTGAGCCCAACTGGGAGCTATTGGACCTAGCAGGCAGCTACAAACCTCCAGAGGCATGTGACTTACAGAGAAAGGGAGTGAATGATTCTGGGCCCCAATCAACATTTACCCTGGCTGCCCTGAGGTGAGGGGGCACAGTTTGACAACCCTGTCCCAATACTTTTTTTTTTTCCCATTCAGACAGTAGTCTGTGGCTCTCACTAACATACTTGATCAGAGGCCAGTGTCCCTGGGAGGGGGTAGGGGTCCCTTTGAAGCTCCCTTGTTTTAGTACAGACTTCAAGGAGACCTGTGTCACCCCAACCCAAGTGTTGGCATAGACACCAAGCCTGCCTGTCACAGTATTCACTGATCTGACTCTACCATCTCTGTGTGGAGGGTGTGGTAGGCTTCAGGCAAAGCTGCATCTAGGGGCTCAAGATTGATAGCAGAGCACCTGTGTTTAGGGTACATGAAAAATGTGTGGGTGTTGTCTCCTGACCCCTCCGGACTCCACTGAAACAGACATGTGGTCCCTATTATCACCCTTGCAGGAGGCCCCCCTGACACTTACTTCTGAGCCCAGAATCCCTCAACCAACAACCATCCTTTCCTGATGTCGGATCAAGAAGTTCAGCTCTCCCTGCCTGGATCTTGGGAAGACCTGTGGGGAACCCACATTTCCGAGGTCTTCCTGGGGTCATGTCTAGCCCGCCACTACCACCTGCAGGCATCACCAGGAAGAACAGCTCATCAGGGGCTACCATGGAGGCTGCTGAAAACTGGGCAGGATGCCCTGACCAGCAATAAGAAGCCCCGAGCCTTCCTGGGTGAGAAGAAACTCTTCTCTGAGCCTGGCCTTCATCTATAAAATGGGAATTTGCTGAGGAATTCGAGTTTCCTTCCAACCCCATTATTCTCAAAGGAACTTCCATTTCTTTTGCCCCTTATTTCCCAGAGAAATAAGGGAAGTCTGCCTGGACAAGAGCTGGCCCAAGCAAACACTCATTGGCCAGAAGAGACCAACTTGGGTCAACTGCAATTTCTTGAACCTTTGCTCTCTTCTCCCTTTCAAAAATAAAAATAAAATGGGAGGGAGGGTGATTTAGTCACACCAATGGTGCTGAAGAAATACTCCCTGAAGTGTTGGGGGGCGCATGGAGGGTTAGGGAGCAAACCCAGGCCTTGACCTTTTCCTCTCTTGTCTAGTTTGGACCCAGAAGGCAGAGCAGAAGGGAGCAAGGTAGTGGCAGAGAAAGTAAGAGCACATGCTTTCCTCTATTCCGACAGGTGTGTGACTGAGCTCCACATGAATATATTCATGTGTGTTTCATGCCGTGTTAGCACTCCATATGCAACTGCATTCAGAAATGTCCATTTTGGGGCTAGACCAATAACACAAAGGGTAGAACATTTGCCTGGCATGCAGATGACCCAAGTTTAGCTCCCAGCAAACCATATGCCCCCCTCCCCAGTCTGCCAGGAGTGATTCCTGAGTGCAAAGCCAGGAGTAGTTAAAAAAAAAAAAATTTCATTTCTTTGGAGAATGGTTAAGGCAGGGGTGTGACCCAGCAGATGGCGAGCAGTTTACAGGTGTGTCTGGCTAGAAAATGTAATAGGCGCAGCCTCCTGATTGGCTAGTGGTGAGTCATGGCAGTTGGGTTTCTGGAGCGGAGCTAATGGGCTGTCAATGAGTTGGGTTCATGGCCTGCCTTATCTCTAGCGCCTTCTCTGCTGGCCCAGACGGACAATGTTCCCTATATGTGCTGTGACTTTTACAGACTTCAGGTCAGTGGGGCATGCCCTTTGGGTCTCTTTCCCAGCAGTGTGTGGGTTCACCTTGATTTCAGCACACCCTGACACCTAGTCCCTACCCAATGGGACCCACCCTAGCAGTGATCAGTTAGCTGGCTACTGCTGACCTGGCAACAGCACAAAAGGGTTTCCTTGGCTCTGAGGACCCACCTGAGCTGACTGGCAACATGAAAATGTTTGTGGGTAAACATTCCAGAAGCCACATCCAGTCCAGACTGCAGGGAGATGGGGCAGCAAACAGCTGCAGAGAGGAGAAGGCCAGGTCCGTGAGGAGTTTCTACTTTGCAGACCCCTGGGGTTCCATGTCCACCTCCCAGTCTCCAGCCCTGGTCAACACTGTTTCTCACTTTTCCAAGGCCTTCCTGGAACTGGGGTTCAAGCTGCAATAAGGCAAAGCAAGGCCTAGAGCTGGACAAGGCTAAGCAAGGCCTAGAGGGGACAGGAAAGTCCCAAGGTCAAAAGGCAGAGACCAGCAGGCAGGGGTGGGACAAGGAGACATCTGACCTCTAGAGTACTTGGTAACCTTCTGACTGCTCATCAGAAAAGCCACAATTTTAGATCCCCAGGGACACCTCTGCCTGGGGTCTCAGCGAAGATCAGGGCTCAGGGTTCCGGGCTCAGGCAGACTCAGGCAGCCTCTAAGCAGAGTTCCTGAGTTCAGAGGGTCTGTAGTGCTTTCACCCTGAGCAGGCTCCAAGTGGGCAGGTCTGCAGTCAACTCCCAGCTCTCTATGGTTGCTGGGCTATCTGTACCCTAACTTCCCCAGACCAGCACCATCCTGGCAAGCGGGCACAGTGCCAGGGGGAATTTTCCACCTGTGCCTGACCTCTGTCTGCTCTATGGTCTGGAGCCTGGGCCCCTCAGGTACCTGAGGAAATCTGGGCTCCCTTGGGTAGCTCTCCCAGAAACTGCCTGTTTTGGCCTTGTCCTAGGACAATCAGTGGGGCCTCTATCCCCCTTCTCAGAGAGAGGGAGAGGTAGGGGCTGGGTGATAAAGCCCATCTGGTGTCTACAGCATGCCAGGATCAGAAGGAACAACTGCCAGGGACAGATGGGGAGACTGTGGCACCAAGAAAGCACTGAGGGAGGGCGCTGAAGCTAAGACTCAAAGTCAAGTTTTCAGACTTCCAATCCTATGCCCTTGACCACACCTTCTAGATTTCCCTGAAAACTCACCTGCAGAAACCTACCTTCAGTTCAGTCCAATCCCAGATTCACTCCTCAAACACTCACTCTTTCCTCTCTTGGCACAGTTTGGGGGACACCCACAACCCTCCCTAGATCCCCTAATGAACAGCAGATCTTGTGTCACCCACCACCTTTGCAGGGGTATGTTTGGGGAGGAGGAGAATGACTGAATAATGGAAACCACCGATAACCACAGAGGGTGAAAGAGATTAAGGGCAGGTAGTTCTGAACCACCTGGTGTGTGTGTGTGTGTGTGTGTGTGTGTGTGTGTGTGTGTGTGTGTGTGTGTGTATGTGTGTGTGTTTGTTGTGTGTGTAACTGAGGCCACCCAGTGTGAGGAGCATGGGACGGGAGTGCCCCCCAAATCAGCTCGCTTTGCAGGGCCAAGTGGTCATCCTGGCCTTAAGACACCTGCAGGGGCTGGGCTCAGATAGTTCACTGCCTCCCCAGGCCTGGAGCCTTCTACCTCTCCCTCCCACGGTGACATGACCCAAGCACCTGCTTGGGGAGTAAACAGCAAATGGACGGCCTGGGGCGGAGGTGGGGCGGGGCTGAAACTGGGTGCCCGGAGCCCGGTGAGTCACTCCTCGCTCCTGGGCCACCAGGGACGGGGAGGGGAGAGGTGGACGAGACCAGGAGAGGATTGATCCGGGTCACTGCACGGCCGATCCGGATCCCACACACCACACACCCTTCCCCCACCGCCTCTAGAAGAAAAGGGAACAATCTCTCTGCGTTTTATTGAGTTGAGGCTGCGCCTGGAGAAGACCAAACGCGGTGTAGACACAGACTCAAGGTCCGGAGACATCTGAGCTGCGGGTGGAATTCCAGGGCCAGGAGGAGAGATAAATCCCTGCAGGCAGACCCGCCTAGCCTTGGGTCAGAACCCGCCGCCTGCAGTGCAATAACGAGAGAGAGACAGACAGACAAACACAGAGAGGAGAGAGACAGACCCAGAGAGAGACAGAGACGAGAGAAGAGAGAGAGAGAGAGAGAGAGGAGAGAGAGAGAGAGAGAGAGAGAGAGAGAAAGAGAGAGAGAGAGAGAGAGAGAGAGAGAGAGAGAGAGAGAGAGAGAGAGAGAGAGAGAGAGAGAGAGATTGAGATTTGCAATTGCAATCTTTGCAAAAACTGCAGTAAAGACCCGGAACGACCCCAGAACAGCGGAACCCGGCGCCCGCCCCGTGCCGTGACGTCACCAGACACGCGCCAGTCCCGGGGTGCTGGACGTGACGTCACAGGGCGGGGCCTCTTCCCGGGAGAGCTGGGCGCAGCTTCCCGCCCAGCTCCCCCCCCCCCGTCTGCGGTGCCACCCGGTCCAGCCTGCCCTGCGTGGGGGGAGCGCGCCCGCTACCCGGGTGACCGAAACTTCCCGCCTTCCGTCCCCCCTGAAACCGGGGCTCCCCGGAGCTGCTCCATGGGTGACTGAGTCAGCCTGCCCCGGCCAGGTTATAAATAACCTGTCAAGCCTTCCCCTGCAAGCCCGGGATTGTGGTTACTGGGGTGGAATTTGGAGAATTCAGGAGATCCGGGCTTTTGAGTCCATCTCAGCTTGGCACTCGTGGGCAGGGACCAAGGCAGGTTCAACTGAGCCTCCTGGGGACACCTGATGGGGATGCGAACCTCGCTCAGGTTGCTGTGGGCAAATATATTGGGGTTCTGATAACTAATAAGGGTGGCTTGCAAACCTGGGATTTACTATACTTGATCTCAGCCAAAAGGCCGAGAAGATGCGACACAGGACTGGGGTTCATGTCACAGCAGAGTGGCAGTCTTCTTTCTTTTCCTCAGTGGGTTTCTGGAAGCCAGTGAGACGTGTCCTTGGGCCTAACATGACTAAAGACTCTGGCATGACCCAGGGGGGAAAAACTTGTCTTCCAGAACCAGTCCCTACAAATAATTCGCAGAACCCCTCCAGAACTGATCCCTGAGCAACCCGGGTGTGTCCCTACCCAAGTAAATCAATAAAGTCAGGAAAAGAAGGCCAGACGGTGGCAGGAGCTTCAGATCTCTCAACCCTAACGCCATAGCCTTTGGCTCAGCAGACAGTTCTCAGCAAAGTTCTGGCTATTGATTCCAAGTTGGCCTTATTCCCCACTCCTCCCCCACTGCCCTTCCTTGGTGCCAGATGTGGGGGCAGTAAACACGGACTGCGTTGCTCCAGGGAGCACCAGGTGTTTGGCCAAGGTGCTCACCAAGGTTTACACGCCTTGGGGGAATAGTGCTTTCTTTCCTTGGCCATGTGCTCTGCATCTTCTTGCGGTACATGGCCGAAGTGCTCACCAAATATTGCACCCCTAGTGGGATGGTGCTCACAAGATGGATCGCCACTACTTGGCCACAGTGCTCCCCCAACTTCTTGTCGCGTTTGCTGGGAGTCGCACCTCTTTGTGATGTTCACACAGGCCTAGGTGTGGTGTAACTGGAAATCATTTGTCAAGCTGGGCTTGGCAGAAGTAGAGCTGCTGGGTCCAACAGTCAGCTGCCCAGACTGGGCTAGACACCGCGAGTCACAGGGAACTGAACTCTGACACAGGCTCTCCAGGCAGCTGCTCTGATCCACTATGCTGTTCGCCTGCATCACCCAGACCTCTTTTTGGATGGTTGTCCAAAAACCACATGTCCCAGGGTTTACTCCTGGCTCTATGCTTTGGGGACCATATGGGGTAGGGGTATCAAGCCTGGTCACTTGTGTGCAAAGCAAGCATCCTCTCCCACTGTACTGTCATTCTGGCTCCCTCAGACTTCTTTACCAGAGGTTGACCATTCCCCTCACCACTTTCAAGAAAGACGAGGTGCTCTCTCTCTCTCTCTCTCTCTCTCTCTCTCTCTCTCTCTCTCTCTCTCTCTCTCTCTCTCTCTCTCTCTCTCTCTCTCTCTCTCTCGCCACACACACACACACACACACACACACACACACACACACACACACACACACACGCTCTTGTAGGACTCTGCTTCCTTGCTGTTTTCACAGTACCTATCCTTACACTCCCAGACCTTTTATTTTGTTAATTTTGAGCCTACTAGAGGTTGAGGCTCTCACCAGTAGTGCTCAAGGTCTATTCCTAGACTCTGGGATCCCTCCTGGCTCCTGGAGATGCTGTGGGCACCGTGTATTGTGCTACTGGGCTTGACCACATGCAAGGCAAGTACTTTACCCACTGTACCATCTCTCCAGACTCCACAAAATGTTCTAAAGCATCAGAGAAAGAGAACAGGAGATAAGGGGCTCGTCTTGCTTGCAGTTGACTAACTCCAACTATTGAATCCATGTTCCCCAAAACTGCCAGAGATAATAAATAATCTGCATAGAGCATAGAGTCAGAAGTCCTGAACAGAGGTATGACCTAAAAACCAAAAATAAAATAATAGCACAGCACAGGACATTTGTCTTGCTGCAGCTGACTCACGTTCAATCCTAGGAATCTCATATGGAGTCTGCCAGGAGTAATTTCTGTTTCTGAGCACAGAGCCAGGAGTAACCTCTGAGTATTGCATGGTATGGCTTGAAAGAAAGAAAGAAAAAAAGAAAGGAAGGAAGGAAGGAAGGAAGGAAGGAAGGAAGGAAGGAAGGAAGGAAGGAAGGAAGGAAGGAAGGAAGGAAGGAAGAGAGGTCTAATACCGGGATACTTAATGAGTACGGTCTCCCTGTATTTAGGTCAAAGGTTTTTTCTTTCTATTTCTCCCTATTTTGCTGTGCCTATGCAAACAACTGCCACACACACACCTTTTTATTGTTTTTATTTTATCTCTTATCTTAAAAAAAAAAAGAGCTTACTAAACCTTTGCTATTGTATTAATGACTTCACTGGAGATACAATAATTTTTACCAATATTCTTGCTACTGAACTTTTTCTTTTTACTTCTCATCCATTTTATTTTTTTAGGCTTTTTTTCTTTTTCCTTTCTTTTTAAAATAACTTTGCTTTCAGTCACCTTGAAACAAATGTATTATGATCAGTTATGTCATATTTTTTAAACAAAAAAATTAAAATGGAAAAAAATGGGGGGGAACTTGGAGAGGTAGCATCGCTGTAGGGCATCTGCCTTGCATGCAGCTGACCCAGGAAAGACCTGCATTCGATTCCCAGCATCTCATGTGATTCCCCCAAGCCTGCCAGGAGCAATTTCTGAGTGCAGAGCCAGGAGTAACCCCTGAGCAGAGCCGGGTGTGCCCCCCCCCCCAATAAAGGAGATAAATAGGCTCAGTATTTGTTATAAGATGAGAATTACCTTACAATTGAGCTCTTTCTCACTCCTGGATATCTATCAATCTAACCAAATACCGTATTTGCTGGCGTATAAGACGACCAGGTGTATAAGACGACCCCCTAATTTTGCAGTTAAAACATAGGTTTAGGCCTATATTCGCTGTATCAGACAGAACGTTCCTGTGCTGCAACTGTATGTACCACAGTGAGCCAATCACAACAAGCAAAGGTTCAAAGGTTATACTGTAATAGACTTCCTCTCTGACTCTGGCCAATCTGAGCAGGCTTTTGACAGTGTAGCTTCGGGTCCAGAACATTGTCTAATTTGCATGCATCAAAAGCCTGCTTGGATTGGCTGAGTTAGAGAGGAGGTCGAGCAGCCTTGCAATGATTGGTGCAGGATCGAGTTGGAAAATTCGTTTTGTGGCAATATACAGACAATTTTCGTTTATCGGCATATTAAAACATTTTTCGGGATATACTCGGCATATAAGATGAACCCCGATTTTCGGTTGACTTTTTTTTTTGTTTCAAAAGTCGTCTTATGGGGCTGGGAAGGTGGTGCTAGAGGTAAGGTAGCCAAGGAAGGACGGCGGTTCGATCCCCAGGCATCCCATATGGTCCCCCCAAGCCAGGGGCGATTTCTGAGCGCTTAGCCAGGAGTAACCCCTGAGCGTCAAACAGGTGTGGCCCAAAAACCAAAAAAAAAAAAAAAAAAAAGTCGTCTTACACGCCATAAAATACGGTACATGTAAATAATCCTAGAAAAACTTAAGGAAGGGGCTTCTAGCCCCTTTAGCTGAATGCACCCTCAGGGAAAGCCTTGAGAGGGCAGGGAGGCCTCTTTTTCTACATCTCATAATGAGATAAACTGTTTGTTTCCATTTGATAGGTGGAGGGGCTGGAGGAGAGGGACAGAGGGATACAGAGACTGAGACAGAAAGAGGCTCCAATGAGAAACCATAGCAACCAGTTCATAAATGGAGCCCCATCTAGTCTGGAAGGAACTTGAGGTGGCATCTGGCCAATACCTCATTCAATTTATTCAGCAAACATTTATTAAGCCTAACGGGGTGCCAGGCACTGGGCTAGGCCCTGGGGCTAGAGAAATTGAAAGCATCTGCTAGCCTGGCAGGCCAGTATGTCTGGGAGGGTGGAAGGAAGTGGAGCCCAACAAGTGCCCCAAGCTGTGCTGGGATCTGCAGAGCTGGCGGGGCTCAGAGACCAGAGACCGGACATGGGGTTGTGGGTGGGCTGGGGGCACCTGGACAAAGAGGGGCTGGAAGGAGTTAGGGAATAGAGACCCTGAGCAGTTTCCATTCCCTTCTTCTTTGGATCTTTGCTGTTGATTGTTTTCTTTTGGGCCATATCTGATGGAGAGTGCTCTGGGCTACTGAGTAATGGGGGGTCATGGATGGGATGCTTCAGCCTCTTACATGAAAAGCATGTGTGTGCAGCCCCTTGAACAATCTCTTCAGCTCTTGTTTGCCTCTTGTTCCTAAGGTTTGTGGTTTTTATTGGGGGGGGGGGGCAGGAAGGGGTGGAACACACAAAGAGGTGCTCAGGAGCTCCTGGTTCTGTGCTACAAGATCATGAAAGAGATTATGCAATACCAGGGATTAAACCCAGGCCTCTCACATGCATAACCTATGCTGTCCATTGAGTTCTTTTCCAGTTCTGGTTCTTAAGAGAAATTATGAAGGACTGGGAGATAATTCAAAGAGCTAGAAAGAGCCTAGGCTTTTACATATGGAGAGCTCCAGGATCTTCCTCAGCACCAAGTGGTTCTCTTGTGCACTGTCTGTCAGGTATGGCATCAAAGTCACAAAATAAAAGAGAATCATCGAAAATACAATCATATGGGGGAAAAAGCCTGCATGGTCTTTCCAATCATCCTAGATTGGTGTAAGAATCTTCAGCTACTGAGGGTAGAAGTGGTACTATAGGACCTAGGATGTTTGCCTTGCATGTGGCCAACCCAGGTTTAATTTTTTTTGGTGTGTGTGGGGGTCACACCCGGCAGCGCTCAGGGGTTACTCCTGGCACTACACTCAGAAATTGCTCCTGGCAGGCTTGGGGGATCATATGGGATGCCGGGATTCGAACCACCGTCCCTCTTTATGCAAGGCAAATGCCTTGCCTCCATGTTATCTCTGGCCCCACCAACCCAGGTTTTTTTTTTTTTTTTTTGGTTTTTCGGCCACACCCTGTGAGGCTCAGGGGTTACTCCTGGCTATGCGCTCAGAAGTTGCTCCTGGCTTCTTGGGGGACCATATGGGACGCCGGGGGATCGAACCGCGGTCCGTCCTAGGCTAGCGCAGGCAAGGCAGGCACCTTACCTCCAGCGCCACCACCCGGCCCCACCAACCCAGGTTTTAACCCTAACACCTGAGAGCATTCAGGAGTGATGGTCTCCTGAGACCAAGGTCTCCTGAGAGCATTCAAGAGTGATCCCTAAGTGCAAAGCTAGAAGGGGGTGGCACAGCTGGTATGCCACCCCAACACACACATACAAAATAATCCTCTCTTAGAAACTGGCTCTGTGAAGTTACTAGTCACGAGTGCAGAGGGACCCTAGGTCTATCTACTTGAGAATAAGTAGAAATAATTTTTATCTGATAAAAAAGATAATGTCAAGGATTGCAGAATAGTTTGTTAAAGGGTTTTATTTTCAATTTTGCAATCTGTTATAGCATGTTTTATATGTTCATAAAGAATAATAGTAAGGGTGGTAGAATGGATAATTATATAGATATAGATAGTGCAAATGCCTTGCATGTGTGAGACTCTTAGTTCAATCCCTGGCACTCTACATCTGCCTGAGCACTGTCAAGTGGAGCCTTGATGGCCTTTGAAGAACCAGGAGTGGTCAAAAAGAACTAGTGGTGAGCTGTATACTCATAAGAGACATATATTCATAAGATAATATTAAAAATATTTTGACAATTTCTCACTAATGTTCTCTTATCATTGTTGTCAGTAGGAGATGAGAGTCTCACCCGGGAAGGAGCAGGGCCCTCTGTGTGGTGTGTGAAGTGGGGAGAAAGGAGACTGGAGATGGTCAACTGTACCTGGTTCCACTTGCTGTGCTTGGCCAGAGAGATGATCCTGACAACCAAGTTCTCAGGGAGCCTAGACTTGGGCTGAAGCAAGGAATTCTCTTTGCAGGAAAGCTAAGCCAGGTTTTTTTTTTTTTGGGGGGGGGGGGTGGGCTTGTGGCCTTCCCCTCACAGAAAATCAATACAGTCTTAAGGAGAAGACAAATAGTGAAGGAAAACGAGTTTATTTGGTAAATGAGGAAGAAAAGGAGAGAGATGGTAGAGAAAGGTACTAGCTCAAGAGAGAACAGGACCTTCGCCAAAGAACAAAGCATCTCCAGCCAAGCTGATGTGTGTGGGCTGGTCCCCTAGGATGAGGAAATGCTTCCCAAAGCATGAAAATTCTCAGGGAGGAGATGGGGTAGGATGAGCGCCTCTTCCCCCACCAGTTTAAACAGTTTAAAACAGTTCTTAAACTGCCCCCCACTGGGATCTGTTGCTAGGGCAATCGCCAATAGAAGAGCTAGGAGCAGTTGAGGGTCTTCTTTGATATTCTCTGCTGAGGCCTCTCCTACCAGGAAGTCCAGTGCCTCTTCCCACTGGAAGCCTGGCCTAGAATTCTGCATCTTAATGATTTTCCAAGCTCCTAAAATCTTTTGTGTAAAGGACCTTCATGCCTTTAGTCTAGTTAAGGTTTCCATGTTTTTCCCCAAAGACTTTCCCAAGACCCCTATCTGCCTACCTGGGACACCCTAAACTTGATTGGGAGATGGTGGAAGAATTGCAGTCATGAACTAAAACTTAACTATCTTGTCTGTCTATTTTCTATCTATCTAGGCTAAGCGGTTAAGCCACACTTGGTGGCACTTAGGGTTTACTGCTGACTCTGTGCTTAGGGATTACTCCTAGTGTTGCTTGAAAGACTATATATGATGCCAGGATCAAGTCTGGGTCAGATGCATGCCATGCAAGTGCTTTAACTACTGTACTATCTCCCTTGCCCCAGATGTATATTTTAAATGAAATGAGCTGGAAAGATAGAACAGTGGGTAGAACATTTACCTGGCACACAGCTGACTTGGGTTTGATCTTGAGCATCCCAAATGGACCCCTGAATGCCTCAAAAATAAATAAATAAAATAAACTGAGCCTGGAACTAAAATCTCCAATAAGTTGCTTAAAGAAAAGGGGAAAAAAGGAGAGACACCATGAACTTTTCATGTGTGAGGTCCTTGGGTTCATTTCTAATACTAATAAATGCCAAGAATTAGTCCCAGCACTGAGCACTAGACCCAGAGTAGCTCCTGAGAACCCCTGGGTGTGGCCCAAAAAGAAAGGAAGGAAGGAAGGAAAGAAGGAAGGAAGGAAGAAAGAAAGAAAGAAAGAAAGAAAGAAAGAAAGAAAGAAAGAAAGAAAGAAAGAAAGAAAGAAAGAAAGAAAGAAAGAAAGAAAGAAAGAAAGAAAGAAAAAAGAAAGAAAGAAAGAAAGAAAGAAAGAAAGAAAGAAAAAGAAAAAGAAGAGAGAGAAAGAAAGAAAGAAAGAAAGAAAGAAAGAAAGAAAGAAAGAAAGAAAGAAAGAAAGAAAGAAAGAAAGAAAGAAAGAAAGAAAGAAAGAAAGAGGGAGGGAGGGAGCGAGGGAGGGAGGAGGGAGGAAGGAAGGAAGGAAGGAAGGAAGGAAGGAAGGAAGGAAGGAAGGAAGGAAGGAAGGAAGGAAGGAAGGAAGGAAGGAAGGAAGAGAAAAATAGAGGAGGGGAATGGAAAGGCCTCAAGGACACAGGCAGGTGTGTTCCTGAAGCAGGCCAATGCACCTTATCCCCCAGTAGACTAGTGGTGGACGGTGATGAAGGCCCAAGAGACCAGTCTTCCAGGGAGACTTGGTCTGTTCAGGGTACATCTCTGTGGTGAGGGGAAGCATGGTTGGTAGTTATCCTGCTGGAGACAAATCACTATAGAGCTCCAAGCAGACCAGGCCCCTGAGTCCAGGTGAGGAGTCTCTCAGGCTTATCCATTTTCTCTGAACTCCCAGAGCCTGTAGCCAGAAAATGACCTGGAAACACTTTATTGCAGAGGTCATAAATGCAGAAGGTTAGAGATTATGCTTGACCCTCTCACACAGTAGGGGCTCATCCGAGATGGCCAGAAGCCCCTCATGAGAGACCCCAGAAAACCAGAGATACAGGTTTATTCAGAAAGGTACCTAAAAGGGGCCTAGGTCAAAGGGAGAGTCTTTGAAAGATAAGACTTTCAGGGGAAAGATAGAGCTCTCCTATAGGTACCCAGGGGGTCTTTGAAAGATAAGACCCCCGGGGAGGTCCACTGAGCAAGGGTAGCACCCCTGAGAAACTCATGGACTCTCAGGAGCAGAGGGTAGTGCCCCCGAGAAACTCTAAAACCAGGGTGGTCCACCGAGCAGGGGTCGTACCCCTGAGAAACTCACAGACTTCCAGGAGCAGGGGTAGTGCCCCTAAGAAGCTCCAAAACCAGGGTGGTCCACTGAGCTGAGAACCAGGAGTTAGTGCTGAGCAACCCTTCTGCCCCCCAATTACTGATAATACTAAAGATATTTAGTTTCATATGTGATTCACCTAATTAAAAAAAAAGTCTCAGGGCTGAAAAGATACTACAGGAGTAAAGGTACCTACTGACTTCACATCTTTCTTTTTCGTTTGTTTGTGTTTTTTTGTTTTTGTTTTTGTTTTTTGTTTTTATGGGCCACACCTGGCAGTGCTCAGGGGTCACTCCTGGCTGTCTGCTCAGAAATAGCTCCTGGCAGGCACGGGGATTCGATCCTGGGACACTGGGATTCGAACCAACCACCTTTGGTCCTGGATCGGCTGCTTGCAAGGCAAACGCCGCTATGCTATCTCTCCGGGCCCTTGTTTGTTTTTTTTTGGGTCACACCCGGCAGCACTCAGGGGTTACTCCTGGCTCCATGCTCAGAAATCGCTCCTGGCAGGCTTGGGGGACCATATGGGATGCCGGGATTTGAACCAATGACCTTCTGTATGAAAGGCAAACGTCTTACCTCCATGCTATCTCTCCAGCCCCCTGACTTCTTATCCCAGCACTGTATGGTCCTTCTGAACACAGAATTGGGAGTCACCTCTATAACCGTTGGGTGTGACCCCCAAAAGAAAACAAGGAGAATCGTAATAAATAATCTTTTCCAATTCCTGTGGATGAACTAACTTTCTATACTGAAGCTCAGCCAGCTGAGGTGCTTCGAGGCCATTGCATGTTGAAGCTAAAAAGGCTTCTGCTGGGCCTGGAGAGATAGCACAGCGGTATTTGCCTTGCAAGCAGCCGATCCAGGACCAAAGGTGGTTGGTTCAAATCCCGGTGTCCCATATGGTCCCCGGTGCCTGCCAGGAGCTATTTCTGAGCAGACAGCCAGGAGTAACCCCTGAGCACCGCCGGGTGTGGCCCAAAACCAAAAAAAAAAAAAAAAAAAAAAAAGGCTTCTGCCTCCCCAGAGGCATGTTTCTCTTTCACTCCATGGAAAGACACTAGGGTGATACTTGTGTTCACTATTTCGACAGTGGGGTTAGTTTCACAGATACTTACAAACATCTGAACTTACCCTAATGTACAACTTTTTATATGTCAGTTATGACACAGTGAAACCTTTTTAAAATAACACCCAAGAACCAACTGTCCTGAGCGACTCTGAGAAACACGAAGCAGGAAGGAAAGGCCACTCTGGTTCTGTCTGGCATTTCCCCGCCTGTGATCTCAGGCGATGTTTCACGTCATCTGCCTTTTGCTAGGTGTTGCCCTGAAGCTGTAAACAAGGCATAATCCTTCCACATGAGGAGTTTATAATCTGGTTGGGGAGACGGACATGACAAACCAACCCAAGTGGCATAGCTCTGTGTAAGAACTGGGAGGGGCAGTTAATCCAAGGGGGGAGTTGTGTGTGTGTAATCAGGGAATGCTTCCTGGAAATGGGGTCACTTAAACTAAAATTTTCTAAGGCAGAGGGAAGGAGTAAATCAGGGGACTGTGAGAGAGCCAGGTTTTCCCAAATGTGAGCTCTAAGCCATTATAAAAGAGTAGCAATGAGGTGGAGAATGAGAAGCCAGGAGAGCAGAGGAGGAGGACCTGAGATCTGAACTCAAATCCTAAAGAGCTTTGTTCAGGCTGATACTGAAGATGATGGAGGGCTAAGGAAGAAATTTCAGTTGGGAGCTGAGATCAGAGGCACTTGAAAAAGAGTAGTTACTGCTGAATGGGACGAGCTTGGAGCAGGGAGTGGGGCAAGTGCTGACAGAGAGACTGGTTGATCCCTTGTGTCCGGGAAAGAGAGAGGTGTAGGCAGGCAAAATCACAGTGTGCTCTGGGCACAAAAAGATATTGATAGTGGGCAAAACTTTCAAAAATTGGCTCAGTTATGTAAGTAATGAGGTTTTGTTTTGTTTTTCTTTTTTGGTGCTAAACCTCATGGTACTTAGGGCTCCTGGTGTGCTGAATGGAGGTTACTTCTGGTAATGTTCATGGGTCCAGGTCATACCAGGGATCAAACTTAAACTCCTGCATGTAAAGAGTCCTCTGACCTGTCCCTTTGACCTGTCCCTGTCCATGCCTATTCTTTTTTGGGGGGTTGGATCACACCCAGAAGCACTCAGGGATTCCTCCTGATTTTGTGCTCAAAAATTATTCCTGGCAGGCACGGGGGATGATATGAGATGCAGGGAATCAATCTGAGGTCATCTGGGATTGGAAGCATACAAGGCAAACACCCTACCACTGTGCTATCACTCAGGGTGGGGGGAGGTCCCCCCAGGTCTGTTCTTTTTTTCTTTTTTGTGTGGGTTTGGGTTTTGGGTCACACCCGGCAGAGCTCAGGGGTTACTCCTGCTCTACGCTCAGAAATTGCTTCTGGCAGTCTTGGGGAACCATATGGGATGCCGAGATTTTAACCACTGTCCTTCTGCATACAAGGCAAAGGCCCTACCTCTCTCTGCCCCCCCCCCAGGCCTGTTCTTAAGAAAACTACTGAGGAACTTAGCGCTCCCTTGATGGAAAATTTCCTTCCCTTCTACTTCCCAATCAATCTTTCAATAAGAAACAATAAAAGGCTGGGACCAGAGCAATGGCACAAGCAGTAGGGCATTTGTCTTGCACGTGCTAACCTAGGACAGACCTCAGTTCGATCACCCAGCATCCCATATGGTACCCCAAGCCAGGAGCGATTTCTGAGCACATAGCCTGGAGTAACCCTTGAGTGTCACCGGATGTGACCCCAAAACCAAAAAAGGAAGGAAGGGAGGGAGGAAGGAAGGAAGGGAGGGAGGGAGGGAGAGAGGGAGAGAAGAGTTAGAGAAGAGAAGAAGAGGGAAGGACTGGAGGGAAGGAAGGAATAAAAGAGAAAGAAAGAAAGAAAGAAAGAAAGAAAGAAAGAAAGAAAGAAAGAAAGAAAGAAAGAAAGAAAGAAAGAAAGAAAGAAAGAAAGAAAGAAAGAAAGAAAGAAAGAAAGAAAGAAAGAAAGAAAGAAAGAAAGAAAGAAAGGAAGGAAGAAAGAAAGGAAAAGAAAGGAAGGAAGGAAGAAGAAAAAGAAAGAAAAAAGAGAAAGAAAGACAAAAGAGAGAAAAGAAAGACAGGAGAGAAAAGAAAGAAGAAAGAAAGATAGAAAGAAGAAAGAAAGAGAAAGAAAGAAAGAAAGAAGAAACAAAAAGAAAGAAAGAAGAAAGAAAGAAAGGAAGGAAGGGAGGAAGGAAGGAAGGAAGAAGAAAGAAAGAAAAAAGAGAAAAAGACAAAAGAGAGAAAAGAAAGACAGAATAGAGATAAAAGAAAGAATAAAGAAAGATAGAAGAATAAATAAAGAGAAAGAAAGAAAGAAAGAAAGAAAGAAAGAAAGAAAGAAAGAAAAAGAAAAGAAAGAAAGAAAGAAAAAGAAAAAGAAAGAAAGAAAGAAGAAAGAAAGAAAGAAAGAAAGAAAGAAAGAAAGAAAGAAAGAAAGAAAGAAAGAAAGAAAGAAAGAAAGAAAGAAAGAAAGAAAGAAAGAAAGAGGGGGCCGGAGAGATAGCATGGAGGTAGGGCGTTTGCCTCTCATGCAGGAGGTCATCGGTTCGAATCCCGGCATCCCATATATGGTCCTCCCGTGCCTGCCAGGAGCAATTTCTGAGCCTGGAGCCAGGAATAACCCCTGAGCACTGCCGGGTGTGACCCAAAAACCACAAAAAAAAAAAAAAAAAAAAAAAAAAAAAAAAAAAAAAAAAAAGAAAGAAAGAAAGAAAGAAAGAAAGAAAGAGAGAGAGAAAGAAAGAAAGAAGGAAGGAAGGAAGGAAGGAAGGAAGGAAAAAGAAAGAGAAAGAAAGAAAGAAAGAAAGAAAGAAAGAAAGAAAGAAAGAAAGAAAGAAAGAAAAAAAAAAGAAAGAAAGAAAAAAGAAAGAAAAAAGAAAGAAAGAAAGAAAAAACAAAGAAAGAAAGAAAGAAAAAAGAAAGAAAGAAAGAAAAAAGAAAGAAAGAAAGAAAGAAAGAAAGAAAGAAAGAAAGAAAGAAAGAAAGAAAGAAAGAAAGAAAGAAAGAAAACATACAAAAGTATTTATGGGAAAGAGTAAACAGCCAACTGCTGTGGAGAACACTGCTCCCACACCAGTAGTGATTCCATGAAGCAGGGAGCTCTGAACCCAGCCCTGGCCCCCCTGGTCTGCCCACCATGTGCTCCCAGTTTCTCACAGACTTAAGGCATCCTGCACCTTCCTGTTTGGGGCTACTGCCAGCAGTGCTCGGAAGACTATGTAGTGCCTGAGATCCAGCTTGAGTCTTGTTCAGAGATTTTTTTTCCCCAGGGAGTCATACCTGGGGGTGTTCAAGAGACCCTAATATAGTGCTGGATCTAAACCAGGGGTCTTCAAACTACGGCCCGCGGGCCACATGCAGCCCACAGAGGAGTCTGATCCCGGCCCGCCAGCAGTGAGCGCTGTTTGGTTGCCAAGATACCTGCCAGCATATACACTCAGTGTATATCCAAATATCAGGAACCATGCACTCAAAATGGTAACCATCTTTGGTAGCACTTATGCCTGTGAACAGACTTTTTCAAAAATGAAACATCTGAGGGCCCAGAGAGATAGCACAGCGGTGTTTGCCTTGCAAGCAGCCGATCCAGGACCAAAGGTGGTTGGTTCGAATCGCGGTGTCCCATATGGTCCCCTGTGCCTGCCAGGAGCTATTTCTGAGCAGACAGCCAGGAGTAACCCCTGAGCACCGCCGGGTTGGCCCAAAAACCAAAAAAAAAAAAAAAAAAAAAAAAAGAAACATCTGAAATCTCCAATCAGATCAAGATTAACTGATGCCCACTTGCAACACTTGTTACGGCTGGCAGTGACAAATATGGAACCGGACATTGACCATCTCATTAGCCAAAAGCAGGCCCACCAGTTCCCATTGAAATACTGGTGGTGATCTGTTAATTTATAAATGGTTTTCATTTTATTTATATAATATATGTGCATTGTGAGTAGGAATTAGTAGCTCATATAGTCCGGCCCTCCAGCTCTCTAAGGGACCGTAATCCAGCCCCCACTTTAAAAAGTTTGAAGACCCCTGATCTAAACCATTGTCGCTACTGCCACAGCAGAATGCAAAGCAAGTGCTGGAACCTCTGTGTTGTCTCTGACTCTCACTCTGTTTGGGGGAGGAGAGGTCAGGCCACACCAGGCAGCGATCAGGCTCTCCTGGCTCTGCGCTCAGAAATCGCTCCTGGCAGGCTCAGGGGACTATATGGGATGCCGGAGATTGAACCCGGTCAGTCCTGGGTCGGCTACTTGCAAGGCAAATGCCCTACTTGCTGTTTTAAAATTCCGGCCCCTGACTCTCACTCTTGGATGTGCCTCAGAGAATTCTTTTTTGAAGCTGCCTAGACTCTGTAGAATTGGTGCACTGCCCTCTCCAACAATTTTTATTTATTTATTTATTTATTTATTTATTTATTTATTTATTTATTTTGGTTTTTGGGTCACACCCAGCAGCGCTCAGGGACTACTATGGCTCTACACTCAGAAATCACTCCTGGCAGACTTGGGGGACCATATGGGATGCCTGGATTCAAACCATCGTCCTTGTGCATGCAAGGCAAATGCCCTACCTCCATGCTATCTCTCTGACCTTCGATCCCCCCTTTTTTTGGTCCCCTTCAACAATTCTGGGAGTTCTTTATACCTCAAACAAAACCTCCTGCAGGGGCCAAAGCAATAGTATAGTGTGAGTAGGACATTTGACTTGCAGGCATTTGACCCAGGTTTAATCCCTGGCATCCCATAAGGTCTCCCAGCACCACCAGGAGCACAGAGTCAAGAATAAGTCCTGGGCCCAGAGAGATAGCACAGCGGTGTTTGCCTTGCAAGCAGCCGATCCAGGACCTAAGGTGGTTGGTTCGAATCCCGGTGTCCCATATGGTCCCCCGTGCCTGCCAGGAGCTATTTCTGAGCAGACAGCCAGGAGTAACCCCTGAGCACTGCCGGGTGTGGGCCCCCCCCAAAAAAAAAGAATAAGTCCTGAGCATCGCCAGGTCTAGCCCCCCAAAATAACCCCTCAAAAAACCTCATGGCGGGGCTGGAGAGATAGCATGGAGGTAGGGCGTTTGCCTTTCATGCAGGAGGTCATCGGTTCGAATCCCGGCGCCCCATATGGTCCCCCGTGCCTGCCAGGAGCAATTTCTGAGCCTGGAGCCAGGAATAACCCCTGAGCACTGCCAGGTGTGACCCAAAAAAAAAAAAAAACCCTCATGGCTGGGATTAGAGAGATAGTACAGAAGTTAAGGTATTTGCCTTAAATACAACTGGCCCTGGTTCAATCCCTGACACTGCCAGGAGTGATTCCTAAACATCAAACCATAATTAAGGCAAAAGCTGGCTCCCTGTGTGTGACACCAGGCGGGGAAAATCCGCGAAAGTACACCAGCCCAGTGGGGCCCAACTGTGAAAAACTGTGAGTGTGACCTGTCTATGTCTGTCTACTGTCCTCTTGCGTGAAACTCTTGCGAGTGGGGCAAAAAGAGGCTCCAGAAACCTCGCTCGCCCAGACGCCATTTTCAGGGAGGGACTACAGAGCATGAAAACCGGCAAGGCTTTGCAAAAGCCGGCTCCCTGTGTGTGACACCAGGCGGGGAAAATCCGCGAAAGTACACTGGCCCAGTGGGGCCCAACTGTGAAAAACTGTGAGTGTGACCTGTCTATGTCTGTCTACTGTCCTCTTGCGTGAAACTCTTGCGAGTGGGGCAAAAAGAGGCTCCAGCGGAGCACTCTTTCTAAGGAAAGAACACCATTGCAACAAGAAGGAAAAATCACACTAAGAATGGCGCTATATCACAGAAGCAAACATTTCTCTCCGGACTGTCTTCTCTGTTGCATGCTCGGGCCTAAGATTTGACCCAGTGTGAGGCTTCATCCACAGAGGACTCCCTCCCTGAGAGGCAAGTCAGCCCATCCAGAAAGGGAGGAGCCAGAGGAGTGTGCTGCCTGCATCATATAGACAATGAATACCACCACAACACGTAGAAAAACCCACAATACAAGTGTGACAATGGGGAAACAACGCAGGCCAGCATCAGACATAGAGAATGAAGATGACAATTCTGAGGACCAGATAATGACAAACCAACTAATCAACCTCTCAGATAAGGACTTTAGACTAGCAATATGGAAGATGCTCAACAATCTCCAAGAAACCATGGATCGAGTTGAACAGAACACTAATAAGAACCAAGAAAATACGAAGACAGAAATCACAAAACTCCAAACTGAAATAACATGTCAACTAACAGGACTGAAAAAGTCAGTAAACGAAGTGAATGACAAAATGGATAAGCTCTGGGACAGGGTATCAGAAGCTGAGAATAGACTTGGTGCTGTGGAAGATGAGATACATAACAATTCCATACAGCAGGAGAGATTGGACAAA
Source organism: Suncus etruscus (assembly GCF_024139225.1). Taxonomy (NCBI): domain Eukaryota; kingdom Metazoa; phylum Chordata; class Mammalia; order Eulipotyphla; family Soricidae; genus Suncus; species Suncus etruscus. Next base: position 67,587,311 of record NC_064850.1, read on the forward strand.
AAACTTAAAGCAAATGAGCAGACAATGGAAAAATTAGTCAAAGAATGGGAACAGATGAAAATAGAAGTCTATGATAAGATCAACAGAAACAACTTAAGAATCATTGGAGTCCCAGAGACCCAGGAAGAAAATTTCCAGGAAGAATCAACGGTCAAGAACATCATTAAAGAGAAACTTCCAGAGCTAAAGAATATATGTGATCAAATCCTGCATGCCCGAAGAGTACCAACCAAAAGAGACCCCAGAAAAACCACCCCAAGACACATCCTAGTCACAATGACAAATCCCACAGATAGAGACAGAATTCTGAAAACAGCAAGATCAAAAGGGGAAATCACGTTCAAGCAAGCTTCCCTGAGATTTACAGCAGACCTGTCACCAGAAACACTCAATGCCAGAAAGCAGTGGTGGGATATTGTGACAAGACTGAATGAAATGAATGCTTCACCCAGAATACTATACCCAGCAAAACTCACTTTCCGGTTTGACGGAAGAATACATGGTTTCACAGACAAAAAACAGCTCAGAAACTTCACAGACACAAAACCAGTCTTTTTTTTTTTTTTTTTTTTTTTGGTTTTTGGGCCACACCCGGTAACGCTCAGGGGTTACTCCTGGCTATGTGCTCAGAAGTTGCTCCTGGCTTGGGGGACCATATGGGACACCGGGGGATCGAACCGCGGTCCGTCCAAGGCTAGCGCAGGCAAGGCAGGCACCTTACCTTTAGCGCCACCGCCCGGCCCCACAAAACCAGTCTTAAGAGAAAAACTGAAAGACCTAATCTAAGACAAGACTACCCAAAAGACACACCAAATTTTGAAATAAAGATGGCGTTAAATCCCAGGACAATTCTTTCTCTCAACGTCAATGGACTAAATCCACCAGTTAAGAGACACAGAGTGGCTAAATGGATCAAAAAACTCAATCCAACCTTCTGCTGCCTACAAGAAATGCACCTAAATAGTCAGAACAAACATAGACTCAAAATAAAAGGCTGGAGAAAAATTATCCAAGCAAACAACACCCATAAAAAAGCTGGAGTGGCCATACTAATATCAGATAATGCAAACTTTATACTCAGGAAGGTTGTAAGGGACAAAGACGGACATTTTATATTAATCAAGGGGTACGTAGAGCAGGAAGAATTCACTCTCCTAAACATATATGCACCGAATGAGGGGCCAGCAAAATATTTAATACAACTGTTGACAAATCTGAAAAATAATATCAACAACAACACAATAATTGTGGGGGACCTTAACACAGCTTTGTCAACACTGGATAGGTCAACCAGACTGAAACCCAACAAGAATATACTAGACCTGAGGAGAGAAATGGAAGAAAGAGGCCTAGTGGATATATATAGGACACTCCATCCCCAGAAACCTGGATACACATTCTTCTCCAATGTACATGGGACATTCTCCAGGATAGACTACATGCTGGCACATAAAACATACCTCCATAAGATCAAGAGGATAGAAATTTTGCAGACTACCTTCGCTGACCACAAGGCTCTGAAATTATTTGTGAATTCCAAAGGGACTCAGAAGAAACACTTTAAAACCTGGAAGATAAACAGCCTCATGCTCAATAACCAGTGGGTCCGAGATGAAATCGAGGAAATCAAAAGGTTCCTGGAAACAAATGACAATAAAGACACAAACTATCAGAACTTATGGGACACAGCAAAAGCAGTACTGAGAGGAAAATTTATAGCTTTGCAAGCACACATCAGGAAGGAAGAAGGAGCTTACCTGAGTAGCTTAATGACACAGCTAATAGAACTAGAAAATGCTCAACAAAAGGACCCAAGAATAGGAAGACAGAAGGAAATAACAAAGCTGAGAGCAGAAATCAACGAAGTGGAAACCCAAAAAACAATCTGAAAGATCAACGAAAGCAGAAGTTGGTTCTTTGAAAAAATAAACAAGATTGATAGACCACTGGCAAACCTAACAAAGAAAGAGAGAGAGAGAAACTTGATAACTCGTATCAGGAATGAAAAAGGAGAGATCACTACTGATATGACAGAGATTCAAAGGGTAATCAGAAACTACTTTGAAAAACTCTACGCCACTAAAAAATGAGAACCTGGAAGAAATGGATAAATTCTTGGACTCATAATCTTCCACGGTTGAAGGAAGAGGATGTAGCATATCTAAACACCCCCATCACCATTGATGAAATTAAAACAGTAATCAAATGTCTGCCAAAAAACAAAAGCCCAGGTCCAGATGGATTCACTAATGAATTCTATCAAACTTTCCAAGAGGAACTACTGCCAATCTTGGCAAGACTCTTTCATGAAATTGAACAAACAGAAACACTTCCAAATAGCTTTTATGAAGCCAACATCACCTTGATACCTAAACCAGACAGAGATGCTACAAAAAAAGAAAATTACAGACCAATATTGCTGATGAATGCAGATGCAAAGATCCTCAACAAAATCCTGGCAAATAGGATTCAATGCCTCATTAAGAAGATCATCCACTACGATCAAGTAGGTTTCATCCCAGGAATGCAAGGCTGGTTTAACATCCGTAAATCTATCAACATAATACATAACATCAATAACAAGAAAAATAAAAACAACATGATCATATCAATAGATGCAGAGAAAGCATTTGATAAGGTCCAACACCCATTCTTGATCAAAACTCTCAGCAAGATGGGAATGGAGGGAACCTTTCTCAATATAGTGAAGGCCATCTACCACAAGCCAGTGGCAAATATTATCCTCAATGGAGAAAAACTAAAAGCCTTCCCTCTAAATTCTGGCACAAGACAAGGCTGTCCTCTCTCACCACTCCTATTCAACATAGCACTGGAAGTACTTGCTATAGCGATTAGGCAAGAAAAGGATATCAAGGGAATCCAGATAGGAAAGGAAGAAGTCAAGCTCTCACTGTTTGCAGATGACATGATACTCTACTTAGAAAACCCTAAATACTCTATCAAAAAGCTTCTAGAAACAATAGACTCATATAGCAAGGTGGCAGGCTACAAAATTAACACACAAAAATCAATGGCCTTTCTATACACCAATAGTAATAAGGATGAAATGGACATTAAGAAAACAACCCCATTCACAATAGTGCCACACAAACTCAAATATCTTGGAATCAACTTGACTAAATATGTGAAGGACCTATACAAGGAAAACTATAAAACTCTGCTCCAAGAAATAAGAGAGGACACACGGAAATGGAAACACATACCCTGCTCATGGATTGGCAGGATTAAAATAATCAAAATGGCAATACTCCCCAAGGCATTATACAGATTTAATGCCATCCCTCTAAAGATACCCATGACATTCTTCAAAGAAGTGGATCAGACACTTTTGAAATTCATTTGGAACAATAAACACCCTCGAATAGCTAAAGCAATCATTGGGAAAAAGAATATGGGAGGAATTACTTTCCCCAACTTTAAACTGTACTACAAAGCAACAGTTATCAAAACAGCATGGTATTGGAATAAGGACAGGTCCTCAGATCAGTGGAATAGGCTTGAATACTCAGAAAATGTTCCCCAGACATACAACCACCTAATTTTTGATAAAGGAGCAGGAAATCCTAAATGGAGCAGGGAAAGCCTCTTCAACAAGTGGTGTTGGCACAACTAGATAGCCACTTGCAAAAAATTGAACTTAGACCCCCAGCTAACATCATGTACGAAGGTAAAATCCAAATGGATTAAAGACCTCGATATCAGCCCCCAAACCATAAGATATGTAGAACAGCACATAGGCAAAACACTCCAGGACATTACAGGCATCTTCAAGGAGGAAACTGCACTCTCCAAGCAAGTGAAAGCAGAGATTAACAGATGCGAATATATTAAGCTGAGAAGCTTCTGCACCTCAAAGGAAATAGTGCCCAGGATACAAGAGTCACCCACTGAGTGGGAGAAACTATTCACCCAATACCCATCAGATAAGGGGCTAATCTCCAAAATATACAAGGCACTGACAGAACTTTACAAGAAAAAAACATCTAACCCCATCAAAAAATGGGGAGAAGAAATGAACAGACACTTTGACAAAGAAGAAATACACATGGCCAAAAGACACATGAAAAAATGTTCCACATCACTAATCATCAGGGAGATGCAAATCAAAACAACGATGAGATACCACCTCACACCACAGAGAATGGCACACATCACAAAGAATGAGAATAAACAGTGTTGGCGGGGATGTGGAGAGAAAGGAACTCTTATCCACTGCTGGTGGGAATGCCGTCTAGTTCAACCTTTATGGAAAGCGATATGGAGATTCCTCCAAAAACTGGAAATCGAGCTCCCATACGATCCAGCTATACCACTCCTAGGAATATACCCTAGGAACACAAAAATACAATACAAAAACCCCTTCCTTACACCTATATTCATTGCTGCACTATTTACCATAGCAAGACTCTGGAAACAACCAAGATGCCCTTCAACAGACGAATGGCTAAAGAAACTGTGGTACATATACACAATGGAATATTATGCAGCTGTCAGGAGAGATGAAGTCATGAAATTTTCCTATACATGGATGTACACGGAATCTATTATGCTGAGTGAAATAAGTCAGAGAGAGAGAGAAAAACGCAGAATGGTCTCACTCATCTATGGGTTTTAAGAAAAATGAAAGACACCCTTGTAATAATAATTTTCAGACACAAAAGAGAAAAGAGCTGGAAGTTCCAGCTCACCTCAGGAAGCTCACCACAAAGAGTGATGAGTTTAGTTAGGGAAATAACTACATTTTGAACTGTCCTAATGAGAATGTATGAGGAAAATGGAGAGCCTGTCTAGAGTACAGGCGGGGGTCGGGTGGGGCGAAGGGAGACTTGGGACATTGGTGATGGGAATGTTGCACTGGTGATGGGTGTTGTTCTTTACATGACTGAAACCCAAACACAATCATGTATGTAATTAAGGTGTTTAAATAAAAAAAAAAAACAATCAAGTTGTTATAAAAACTTAAAAAAAAAACAAACCCATAATTAAGCCCTGAACATTGTTGAGTGTGACCCAAAATCTAAAAAAAATTAAATAAAATAAAATTTTGCTTTTGGAATACACTTGGTGATGTTCAGTGTTTAAGCCTGGCTCTGCTCTCGGGGGATAACTCCTGGTGGGGCTCAGGGGACTCTATGGGTGCTGGGGAATAAACTGGGTTGGCTGCCTATAAGATAGCTTCTCATCTGAAAGGAAGAATTTTTGATAGGAAACTGAGCATAACAGGTGTGTATGTATTGGAAGGCAAGGAACCCCAGGGCCTGCCGCTGGGCTGAGGACCCCGAGTGAGAGCTGGATCAGTATCCTCTTGCCCTGGGAAGCTCAGTGCTGACCCCTACATGGAGCGAGGGTCCTACATGGTCTGTTCCTCCCCATGCCCTATAGTGCAGTTGTCAGGAAAAATGGACATGGTTCACTTGCTGTGGTGCCAGGCACGGCAAGCGGCATTGGTGCTGAAATTATGCAGGGTATATGGGGCAGTGCCAGGGCTGTAACTCCTGACCTCATACATGCCCAGCCCCATTCTGCCACTGAGCCACATCCCTGGTGCCATGAGAAAGTTATTGATCTATTTATTTTGGATGTCCCCAGCAGTAGCCAGGGGCCACTCTCAATGAGAGGAACTTGTCACTCAACACAGCAGTGCTTAGGTCTTGCCGCAGCTGTGGCGAGGTGGTGGTGGCTGGTATTGGGGTCCTGTACACGACAAGATCTAAGTTCCAGCCCACAAGGTTGTGGAACCCCATAACCTTCTTACATGGCTAAAGATCAAGGAACACTCAACTTTGCCAGGTTATAGGGAAGTTTAAAAGTTAACAAAAAAAAAAAAAAAAAAAGACACTTGAGACGCCGGTGCTATAGTAAAGTAGGTAGAGTACTTGTTTTATATGAGGCAACCCATGTTTAATCCCTGATATTCCATATTGTCTCCCAAACCTCCTCTTCAGGAGTGACCCTTCAGTGTAGAGCCAGAAATAAGCCCTGAGCACAGCGAGGCATGGCCCCTCAAACCAAAATCCAAACCAAAAAAGAAAACACACCAAAAATAAAGAAATATTTAAAAGCCCTGGGCATGGCCATATGGATAGCACAGCTGATAGGTTTAATGCCTTGCATTAACCCTGGACACAGAGATAGGAGTAAGGTGTGAGCACTTCCAGGTATGGCCTAAAAACAAAATAATAAATAACTGAGGGGCCAGAGAGATAGCCCAGTGGTAGGGCACTTGCCTTGCATGCAGCAGATCCAGGACAGACAGTCGAATCCCAGCATCCCATATGGTCCCCTGAGCCTGCCAGGAGCGATTTCTGAGCACAGAGCCAGGAGTAACCCCTGATCGATGCTGGGTGTGACCCAGAAACAAAATAAATAAATGAAAACCCCTAGACTTCTTACAGAACCAAATTGGTTTCATCTTAGACCCAAGATGTCACTCACCAAAACAGACTCACCCCGATTCATCCGCACATTCAGACTGACCCTCCATCATCCCACACAGATTCATCCCCCTTCATCTCACACAGACTCACCCTCCTCATCCTCCTACATAGACCCATCCTCAGAAGGTAACAAGTGCTTGTCTAGGTGGGAAGCCCACATAGCCTATGACTCAGATTCTGAGACCCCAGTCCAGACATTCTCTACTTTAACCATCAGTATCTCAAACTTTCAATACAGCAGTTCCCCCTGTTACCCTGCCTTAAGCCCACAGCAATGCAAAGCCTTCACCCAAGGACTTCCTCCAGTGGCTGAGTCTGGCTACATGCTGTGTCATGGACACTGAGGAGAGAGACTGTCCTCATCCCAGGCTTTCTGGGATCTGTCCTCCATACCTCCATCCTGTTTTTCATTGCCTTATTCTCCCATCTTCTCAAAAATACACATCCTAAGTTTGCATCTGTCGTTGCTCATCTGTCTCTCACCTATTTGCTGAGCTCTTTAGCCTGCTGCTTCTGAGCTTCTCTGAAAAGGGCCAACTGAGGGCTGAGAGTGCTGCATAGGGCAGAGCACTCGTTCAATTCTGACATCGTCATAAAGGGTGAGAGCTTTAGCTATGAAATTGATTGAGTTTAAAGTGTGGAATGGGAGTCGAAGTGATAGCACAGTGCTAAGGCATTTGCCTTGTACCCGGCCAATACAGGACAAACACCAGTTTGAATCCCAGCATCCCATATGGTCCCCCAGGTCTGCCAGGAGCAATTTCGTGTGTGTGTGTGTGTGTGTGTGTGTGTGTGTGTGTGTGTCTGTGTGTCTGTGTGTCTGTGTGTGTTTTCTTTTTTTTTTTTTTTTTTTTTTGGTGTTTGGGTCACATCCAGCAGCGCTCAGGGGTTACTCCTGGCTCTATGCTCAGAAATCGCTCCTGGCAGGCTCGGGAGACCATATGGGATGCCGGGATTCGAACCACCATCCTTCTGCATGTAAGGCAAACGCCTTACCTCCAAGCTATCTCTCTGGCCCCAGGAGTGATTTCTGAGTGAAGAGCCAGGAGCAATCCCTGAGAGAGGCCAGGTGTAACCCAAAAAAACAAAAACAAAAACGAAACAAAACAAAAAGTGTGGAATGTTATTTGCTTTACTCTTCTCTTCTCTCCTCTCTCCTCCTCATCCCCCTCTGCCCACCAGCCTGTCACAGCCAGTCCCAGCAGGATGGAGCCAGGACTGTCTCCAGCACTAGCAGGGCCCAGGTTGGTTTCAGGCCCTCCTGAGGTAGGAGGAGGCTCCGACGCAGCTGCCAAAGTCAACAAGGCCGTCTCCATAGGCGAGACTGGTTTGGCACCTGCAGGCTTCCTTCCTGGCCTCCTGGACTTCTCCTGGGGTCAGCCAGAATTTTCCTGCCTACCTGTCCTCTGGGGGAAAGCGTCTCTTTCTCCATAAGTAAGTGCCAAGAGATTGCCCTTCAGACCTGCCAGACCCCATGCCAAGGTCAGACAAATGCCTAGAAAATTCACTCAAGACTGCCAACCCTCCAGCCCTCACTGTTCCATCGCACGAGGCCAGGTGGATCACTTACTCTCATTGTGTCACTGTGCTAGGACAATCACACTGTCACCATCCTGCCAGGCTGATAGACCCTAACCATTGAGACTCACCATCCTGCCAGGCTGATAGACCCTAACCTTTGAGACACCACCCTGCCATGCTGACACAAAACTAACTACTGAGCCTCACCATCCTCTGAACCCCTTACCATAAGTGTGCCCTGTCCTCTGCTGAGCCTGACCCAGTTCTCGCAAGGCCTTGGTAGGCAAGTAAGACCCAACTCCAGGCTCAGGAGCCCCCTCCCCCATGCCCACAGACCTCTGCGGGAACACAGTGCCCCACAGTGAACAGAGGTGGTGCTGGCAGGGGGACATCTCACTGTCTATTTACCCTCATCAGCCTTCTGGCCTCTCCTAGGGGGCCCAAGCAGGTCCCAACCATGACTCCTGCACCAGCTCCCACTTTCTTTGTTGTTGTTGTTTTGATTTATTTTGTTTTTGTTTTGTTTTGGTGGCTACACCCAACTGTGCTTGGGGCTTACTCAGGGCTCTGTGCTCAGCGATCATTCCTGGGAGGCTCAGAAGACCTTATGGGAAGCCAGGACCGAACCTGGGTCCCTTTCATGCAAGGTAAACACCCTCCCTCCCCACTAAACCCTGTCTGCCGCCCAGCTTCCACGTTCTTCATAGTTAAACCCAGCTCTGGTATCTACAGCTGCCCACCCCAGGGGAAGGGCCTGAGGGTCAGCACAGAGGACAGAGGGACAGTGGGGAGGGAGGCAGCAGATTTAACTAACAAATAACTGAGGGGTGCACTGAGGCCCAGCTGAGCTGCCAATCCAGACTTGGGTCTCTTCCCCTCCCACAGTCCCATTTGCTTTGCAAACTCTGAGGGTTTTCCAAGACCAGGCCCCAGGGAAGCTCCAACAGGTGGCTATGGGGAGAGCACTGGGGAGGGTACAGTGGCCTATGGAGTTCAGAGTGACCCTCAACTTCTACTTCCAAACCCCCCCCAAGGACCAGTGCCCCGAAACAATCTGCACCCCTCCTTTCTCGGAACCCAGTTTGCACCTGCCAATGAGAAGCCAGTCCTCTCTCTAAACTGAGGGGTGCAGCTGGACACCCTATTGCCTGCCCTCCCTTAGGTAAGGACCCAGTGCCTCAGAGTCTGCAGCTGGGGGTGCAAAAGGGAGCCTCTTCCAGAGCAAGGCCCTCAGCACAAGGAGGGGTCTCTGTCCGCCCTTTGCCCAGGGGGCAGGCTTCAGCCACACCCAACCCGCTCCCCAACCCTGCTAGAGGCGGGGCTGTCCTCCCTGTCCCCTGTGGTGGCGCCCCGGGGCTCGGGTCCCAGAGCTGCACAAAGAGCCCTTTGTCTAGGCTGGAAACAATCGCTCTCCCTCCAGAGACGGGCTGCGTCTCTAATCAGGCTTTCCAGGCGGGATCAAAGAGCGCTGGAGCGGGTGCGGGGGATTAGGAGCTGTCCCCCAGGAGTGCTGACAACCTGTCATCGGCCCTAATCCTTACCAGTCCCAGGCCCTCTGAGCACCCTTTCTTGCCTGGGCTGGGTTTCTCTCTGTGGGATGGGGGAACTCATGGAGAACGTGGCGATCCCCCACCTAGGCTCAGGTTACAGGTCCTGGCAGTGCCAGCGCGGCACTGGGTGTGGACGTGCAGCAAGGCACTGTCTGGTGAGAGGGTGGTGGTGGCCTGGCCCAGGGCCACCCCCATAGTTGATCCTCAGAAAAGGGTAACATAGGCCTGGCCCCCTGTCTGTGTCTGTGTGAGCACCTGGAGAATCTCTTTTGAAGACACATAAACTCAGCTCCCTGCTCTGTGTACAGGCTCTACTTGAGTCCTATCTTGTCACACCACATCCACCAACCCACGTTTTCTCTGTCTGTTCCCTCTCACCTCCCACACACAGTGGCTGGGTGGCTGCAGGCCTCTCTTCTGCCCCTTCCTACCTCTATCCTGCCTTCCCTCCTGCACAGCTTCTGACCCTATGCACCCACAGAAGTTCCTCTGTAGCCTGAAAGAATATCACATGCCTCTTTGTTGAACCCAAGCAAGACAGGGCTGATTAGAGCCAGAGTACAGGTAGGACATAGTACAGGTAGAGTGATTGCTTGCACATGGCCAACCTAGGTTCACACCCTACCACTTGCTAGGAGGGTTCCTGAATGTGCAGTCTGGTGTAAGTCCTGAGTTGTGTGGAGTGTGGCCAAAAAAGACCTTAACTGTTGGTACAAGTCTTTGGATTGGTCCTCATATTGCCTTCTAGTTATATGTCTCTCAATTGGTTCCTTTGGTTTTCCTGTTAAAAAGATGTTTTTCAGGGCCGGATTGATAGCACAGTGATAGGGCATTTTCTTTGCACACGGCTGATCCAGGATGAACCACTGTTCGATACCTGGAATCCCATATGGTCCCCCAGGCCAGGAGCGATTTCTGAGCGCATAGCCAGGAGTAACCCCTGAGTGTTATCGGGTGTGGCTCAAAAACAAAAAAAAATAAAAAAGATGTTTCTCCATTACCTCCTCATCTGGCTTTTTCCCCTCCCCGTGGGGGCGAGCTTCGTTTATGCCAATAAAGGCTACTCAGGTGGCCTGGAAGAGCGACTGCCCTCTTGGCTTGTGGTTCCACATGGTAGAGAGAATGGCTGGTGGGTGAACAGCTTGTGGTGTGAGTTTCTGGCCTGCTATTCCTTCCCGACTGTGTGTGGATTATTTCTTGCGCCATAATTGCTGGCAGGCCTGCATCTCTTGCCTTACCTGGACAGGGGGCATGGGAATCCTCTCCCTCTCTGGGGATTGTGGAATGTACAACCTACTGACCCTATGCAACACTTAACCAAGACAAATTTTATTTTATTTTATCTTTTGGTTTTGGGGCCACACTTAGTGGCACTCGGGTTACTCCTGGCAAATTCTGTGCATAGAAATCACTCTTGGAAGGTTTAGGGGACCACATGGGATGCCAGGGATTGAACCTGGGTTCATCCTGGGTGGGCTGCGTGGAGTTCCTGCCCCCAAGACAAATTTTAGATGAATTTCTCATGCCTCCTTCTAGAACCTAGCCAAGACAAATCCAGGTGCTCTCTGAGATGAAAGCCAATTATTCTACCAGGAATCCCAGCAAAGGAGCCCACTGGCAGAAGCTTTAGGCTCAGTCCAAGTTTTTGTTGACCTGGTTCCTGGTTGCTGGGGCTGGGCTCCAATGCACTTTTTTGCTTTGTTTTGTTTTGGGCCAAATCTGTTGATGCTCAGTGGTTACTCCTGGCTCGTGGCTCAGGAATTTCTTATGGTGGTACTTGGGGGACCATATGGGATACTGAGGAATAAACTCAGGTCAGCTGTGTGCAAGTCAAGAGCTCTAGCACCTCCAGCATACTTTCTGGGAAGGCACCCAGCTGGGAATGCTGGAAATGGCAGGCCAGTTCAGATAGGGACCCAAAGGTGAGGGAGTTTGAGGGAGAAAGGACTGAAGGTACAGAAGAGGCTGAAGAACAGTGCCGAGGTAAGGCTTGCACAAAGTCAATCCTGGTTCCATGCCCCATGCTACATATGGTCCCCTGAGCACCACCAGGGGTCACTCCTGAACACAGAGCCAGAAACATTCTGAACCTCTGCCAGGAGTGACCCAAATACCCCAACCCCCAATTTAAAAATAAAATTAAATGTCTCCAGAATTTCAGGCAGGGATGAGAACAGGTGCTCTGTCCCTACACCAGCACCCTCCATAACCTTTCCAAAGTGGGGATCAATTCAAACATCTAGGGAGACCCAATATGGCTACTGGGGAAGCTCCTACTCAAGGGTCATAAACCAGACATGAGTGAGGAGATCACCATGAGAATGAGGTTCAAAGCAACAGGTATTTGACAACTTGGGGGTGTTGGGCTTTGGGGACATGCCCAGCAAGACTTAGGGGCTGCTTGAAGTTAACTCTTAGTGGTATTCAACTCTGTGGAAAGAGGAAGGAAGCTAGATCCTTTCTCTGAAACTGGCAGTATACACCCCTCCACACTACCCTACATTCTTCACACAATGGCCAGGCTCCAGGGCTCCATCTCCCATTTAGGGTCAAGCCTGAGTCCTCCAAATTCCTTGCAGAATTGGCTCTTCTCAAATCCCTATGCTTCAGTCTGCAGCTACCCTGCTCCCTGCTCTCCCCACAGCTCTTGGGCCCCTGCCCATCAGCTGCTCTGTCCCAAGGTTTTTCAAGATGGCACAGTCAAGGCCTCAAAGTGCCCTTAACCAAGATAATGCCAATCAAGTCATCAGAGTTCCCTTAATCAAGATGGTGCCAGTCAAGTCTTCAGGATGCTCTTAACCAAGATGCCTATGGGCAAACCCCCACCAAATCCTTATCTCTCTATGTCTCTACCTTGCCTCCTGACTCTAGGGTCTTTGGGCACCTGTGACATTTTTATTTGCTTATATAACTTAATTGACTATAGCTTTACTGTCAGTCTCTCCAAGTCCAGTGCTTGGAAGAACAGGATTTGTACTGTTTAGAGGCAGTCTGGGCTTCCTCTCTAGGGCTTCTGTGGGAGCTGGAGAACTAGGTGAATGGCCACTGCTTAGGGACTTGGGGAAAGGAATGCAGGTGAGCAGCAGCCCCTCACCCTCTCTGAGCAGGGGAGGAGCCATGGCCCATCTCTAGGCCCATCAGTCTCCCAGTGGGTCTGTGCCTCAGGGCGGCTAGGGTGTGGAGAGGGCAGCAGGAGGAGGGCCTCAAGCAGGACCATCCAGGATTTCAAAATGCCCTGGAATGAGACAGGTGAGGGCACCTGGAATGCGTGTCCAGGCTGCTGCAGTCAGTCAGCGCTCGCCAGCCATGGAGGGAACCTGAGGACTTGCCCAGAGTGCCCCCACCTAGGAGAAAACCACAGCTTGTGTCTGTCCCTCAGCCTGCCCCCTTTGACAGGTTCACTGGCTCCCAGTTCTTTTTCAGCTTTTCCTTACTGAGAGTTGTGGGACCCAAGTAATAGTACAGAGAGTAGAAGCTTGCTCTGCATGTGACTGACCAGAGTCCAATCCCCAGCACCCCAGAGGGTTCAAGATCCCCACCAGGAGTGAGCCCTCAGCACCACAGAGTGTGGAAGAAGAAAGATGAGGAAAAAAAAAAAGAGAAGAAGAGAAGTAAAGAGAACAGAAGAGGAGAGAAGTAGCAGCTTGAAATCACTATCTGGGGGCCAGGAAGCAACCTCCAAGGACTAGAGCTTGGCTCTGTACATGAAAGCCCCAGGTCCAAACCTCCGGCACTGCACAATCTCCTGAGCACCAGTAAGGGACTCCCAGATGGGAGTGGTCCTCAGCATAGAAAACAAACAAAAGGGGCCGGAGAGATAGCATGGAGGTAAGGCGTTTGCCTTTCATGCAGGAGGTCATCGGTTCGAATCCCGGCGCCCCATATGGTCCCCTGTGCCTGCCAGGAGCAATTTCTGAGCCTGGAGCCAGGAATAACCCCTGAGCACTGCCAGGTGTGACCCAAAAACCAAAAAAAAAAAAAAAAAAAAAAAAAAAAAAATAAAAAAAAAAAAAAATTCTTGAAAGAGGGAATGGAAACATAGGGGTAAGGGCACTTGCTTTGCTTGTGGCCAACCTCTGTTTAGTCTCCAGCACCACATAGTCCCCCCCCCCCCCCAAGCAATGCCAGAGCAATTCATAGAACACAGTTCTGAAGTAGCTCCTGAGCACCACTGGTTGCACCTGACCCACCCCTAAAAAATAACCACCCTACTCAGGACCCGAAGCATTTGCCTTGCACACAACTGACTTGTGTTTGATCTCCGACATTCCATAATGTCTCCTGAGCACAACCAGAAATAATTCCTGAGTGCAGAGCCAGGAGTAAGCCCTGAGCATTGCTGGGTGTGGCCCCAAAACAAAATAAAACCCCCTAAGTACTAAGGGTCAGGGTGTGGCTCAGTGATAAAGCACATGTGTCTTTGTGAGGTCCTGGTTTGATCCCAGCACCACAGATGAAGTAAAAGGGAATAAAAACACAAACTCACTGAACAATTCCTACAAGCTTCTGTAGTGGGCTTGTAGCATCAGTTTAAGCCCAACAACCAATTCTTTGCCTTTGCTTTTCTGAAGACCCTAATCATGGTACTTGGGACTGAGACTAAATGCCACCTCCTCCCAGGTGACCTCACCTGTCACCTTCTAACAGGTGGCGATTTTCATTCCCCCACGTAGCTCCTGCCACTCCCTGTTCCTTCTCAGCTTTCATTTCTGACACCCCTTTATTACCTTATATTTTTGCTGTACTGAGTATCAAGCCCAGGACCTCACTAAGGCAAGTACTCAATCACTGAGTCACACCCCCAATCCTTCAAACCCCCATAGAACAAATCCCCCCATGGGCAAGGAGCATGACTGCCCGCCATCTCCTTATCCCCAGAGCTGCTGCCCTGCAGTAGAGCACAGGCCTTCTGTGTGTGAGGCTCTATGTTCCATCCCTGGCTTTGCCAAAAAGTAAAAGAGCAGGTTGAGAATGCATTTTACACTTGTGAAAACAGAGGTCCAGAGAGGTAAAGTGATGACTCTGACCACACCCACAGTGAGTGATGGCTGAACTTAGCAAGTCCTTCCTTCCACATCCATCCCCCTACAGCTGCCAAAGTGAAGCACCATGGGAAGTGTGAGTGGAGCCTTTCACATCAATGCAACTTCTAGCTACCCAGCCTGCTTTCCATCATCCTCAGCAGCCTTTCTGCCTGTTGCTTCTGAAACAGATCATGGTGCCCTTCTACTCCAAGGCGTCATCTCTGCCCTACAAGGGCATCTCTCTCCTGAAATCTTTGGAGATAGACCCCCCTCCCTGGTAGTCCATTTTGTTTTTTGTTTGTTTGTTTGTTTGGGGGCCACACCTGGCAGCTCTCAGGGGTTACTCCTGGCTCTGCACTCAGAAATCGCTCCTGACAGGCTAGGGGGACCATATGGGATGCTGGGGATTGAACACCAGTCAGTCCCAGGTTGACTGCATGCAAGGCAAATGCCCTACCACTGGAGCAAATGTTCCAGCCCCCTCCCTGGCACTCTAAAGGTCCCCAGGCTCCCCTCTTCATGCCACCCCAGACACCTACAGCAGTCTTTTCTTTTATTGTGTTCTCCACGTCTTGAACTATGAGTCAGGCCCTAACCTCCCAGAGCAGAAACTCGGTGAGAGTAGAGACTGTGCTTGCTGGCTTCTCTGGGGTCTCTGCTGCCCACAACTGGAGCTAAGACCAAGTGGATGCTCAAGAAACACTTGTTGGGCCAGAGTAATAGTTCAGCGGGGAGGGCATTTGCCTTGCATGCAGCAACCCAGGTTCAATGTCTGCCATCTTATATAATTCTCTATCATTACCAGAAGTGATTCCTGAGTGCAGAGCCAGGAGTTACCCTGGTGCTCAGCCAAGTGTGACCCAAAAAAACCCAAAACCAAACCCCCCGCCCCCGAAAACCACTTGTTAAGTGAATGAATGTGAGTGAATTTGGAGGAAGGTCAGCAACAGGGAAATGACCCTGCAGGGTGTAGCAGAGCCGTCTGAGCCCACGGTCCACTGCAGCCTGGACATGGTTGGCAGCAATGAAGTGTGGGCCCAACCACAGCCTAGGTCCTGGCTGCAGGCGACTCTGGGCTGCTTGGGGGCAGAGTTGGTTATTAAAACTGGCAAACAGGCCTGACTGATGGCAGGGAGGGGGGCAGGGGAGCGTGAGCCCATGCATCTCATTCCTCTTATCTACTTTCTCTGAAGCTCTTATCTCTCTGGACTTCAAACACTACCTGTTATCTGGGCCCAGCCCAGGCAGTTATCGTTCCGAATAACAGCTTTCCAGGCTGCTAGGAGCCCAGTGCCAGCTCTTAAGCCCAGTGTGGGCAAGGCCTTGCTGTGCTGGCCTTCTGTCCCACTCAGGGTCTCCCACTCCTAGCCTCTAGAGGCTCCTCCCACAGTCTGGGGAGAGGCAGTAGACGGATAGGGTGGGGTTCTGAAGCCACCTGGGGTAGGATTCAACTAAGCAATTTAGTCAAGGGCACAGCTGGCCTCTATCCTGGGAGAGAGAGACAAGGGCTGGGCCTGTCCTACAAGCTGAACCATGGGGCCTGGGGCCTGCAGTGCCCATTGGGGAGGGAGATGGAGGCCTCAGTGGCTGTTCCCTGAGAAATGATGAGGGGGGGCTTCTAGTCAGGCCTGTCCTGCTCCTCAATATCCCAGCCAAGAGCAGGAGGACATAGTTGAGACAGTCTCCTCTCCTCCCCAGGTTGCCAAGACCTAGCCCTGGTGGTAGGGGAAGGGGGCTGGGGACTGAGGGCAGCCACCTCAGGCAGGAGGTGGGGGGACATGTGTCTGAGGAGCTGTGCCACAGTCTTCTGTCCATGTCCATGCTCAGGGTGCCTCTGGAATTCCAGTGCACTGGCCCCTCTCTTCCTCACACCACACTGATAGCACGAGGCAACACTGCAACTTGCCCCAGAGCAAGGCCAGAATTGCAACGCATGATCCCTGTAGGAGCCACTTGTGGTACAAGCCTAGGCTGGTGGGCTGCAAGCAGGACTGAGGTTGAGTTAGGGGCTTGGAAGGGAGCCCCATAGGTACAAATTCAGAGTTTTCAGGGAACACATGCAGTACCCCCTGAAGGTACGAAGGCTCCTCTGGCTGCCACTGGGGTAAAAGGCAGGAAACAACCCAGAAGAAAGTCAGTCCAGAGCTGGAGGAGGCATATGGACAGGGAGAGCTAGTGTGGGTGTGAGCATGGGTGTTCTCAGTGTGAAACATGGAAGCCAACTCCCAGCACACACACACACACGTGTGTGTATATGTGTGCGTGAGAAAGGGGGGAGAGAGAAAGAGATATAGAAAATCTGCAGCTAATTTTATTATGTATTTATTTTTGTTTGTTTGCTTGTTTTGGGCCACACCCAGCAGTGCTCAGGAATAACACTGGGCTCTGAGCTCAGAAGTCACCGCTGGGAGAGCAGAGACCATTGAGGATGCTGGGGATTGAACCAGAGTCAGCTGCATGCAAGGCAAATGTTCTCCCCACTATACTATCACTCCAGTCCTGCTTTCATCTTTTTATGTTTAGAAACTGGAATGGAGTGGAGTGGGGCTACACCACTGCAACTGTTTTCACAAAAATAATTTCAGGCCAGAGCAACAGTAAAGCAGGTAAGGTGCTTTGCCTTGCACACAGCCAACTCAAGTTTAAGATCCTGCACCCCATATGGTCCCCACTGTCAGGAAATACTCCCGAGTGCAGAGCCAGGAGTAAGCCCTAAACATGGCCAGATGTGGCCCAAAAGCCTAAACAAACAAATATGTAAAAGGTGTCTCTAGGGACTGGAAAGATGGTACCTAGGGCTGAGCACATGAGTGCATGGGTTCAACACCCAGCACTGCACAGCTCTCAAACACCACTAATTATGTCCCCTCTTGAAAACAGAAAAGAAAGGACTGGAGAATAGCACAGCGGGTGGGGTGTTTGCCTTGCACATGGCTGACTAGGTTCAATCCCCGTTATTCTACATGATTCGGAGTCTGCTAGGAGTGATTTCTGAGCACAGAGCCAGGAGTAATCCTTGTATGTCGCCAGGTGTGGCCCCCCAAAATAAAAGAAAATAGGTCTTTATACTTCACAAGACCGAGAAAGCTGCCTATGACAGATAAAATTAAACTCCTTTGGCATGGCCAATGCAGCCTCCATGGTCTAGTCTGGGGCCCTGCCTGTTCCCTGACCTTCCCATCATACCTCCACAGCTGCAGCACCTCATTTTTCACACCAAGATACAGACCTCCCTTCTGGCTAGAAGGCCCTTCTTCCACCTGCAGAGCTCTGGCTTTTGCACTGGCCTTTGCCCTGAGTGTTGAGAGTTGTTTTGAGATTGTGTTGAGTTAGCTCTTCACTCCCCTCTACCCTCCAACCACACTCAGAGTGTTGGTTTGCAGCTGCCTATGGCTTCACATCCCCACCTGGACCTCAGTCATTAGGGTTGCCATGGGTTGGTGTCCTTCCTGCTGAACCCTGCGAACTCTTGTGAATGAATGAATGAATGAACAATCAGCAGATCATCTCGCATCCCTTCCCATACTCTCTTGAGCCAGAGTCTAGCCCAAAAGCTTCCAGCAGCTCCAGGCCCAAATCTTGCTTCACTGTTCAACAGGGTGCCCTCAGCTTCAGTTCCCACTCAGGAGAGCACAGTGAGTGTCCTGTCAGGAAGATCCTTTGGTCATTCTATGCCAAATAAATAGAACTTCATTATTCTACCCCAGTCATTTATTTTTTGTTTTGTTTTGTTTGGGTACCACACCCAGAGGTGCTCAGAGGTTACTCCTGTCTCTGTAATCATGAATCACTCCTGGTAGGGAATAGGGGACCATGCATGATGCCAAGGACCAAATCCTGAACCACGTGCAAGGCAATTGCCCTAGCCTCTGTACTATCTCTCGGGCCCCATGTCTTGGTCATTTAACACCTTTTAGCATGACCCTAGGTGTGGTCCCAGAGCAAGAAGATCCATAGCAAAGATAATTTTTGTTGTTTAAATTTTGAGAACAGCAAAAGAAAAGGCTGGGACAGGACAGGGGTGTGGGCCATTATGGCAGAGCACGTACCTTGCACGTGGGAACCCCCAGGCCCACTCCAGGGCCCACCCACGTCTGCCGAGGCTGCGCAGAGATGTCAGCACTAGAAGCTCCCAGAGGCTACTGGATCACTCTGGTCGGTGCATTGGAGAGACAGGACCAAGCTTATCCATCTAGGGTAGCTCCTGGCCAGGTAGAGGAATACCTCTGTTCCCATTTCCGGGTTCCCTTTCAAAGCCCTAACAAATCTGCTGGGACTTTTCTGTAGCTGCTCTCCAGTTCTTATGGAAGCTACTATAAAGGACAGGAGTGTGGATAGGAACTCAGGGCAACCCAGGAGCAATTCCCCATTCCCATGACTTTGTGCTGCCTTATTTGCACTTCAGTGTAGCTATCTGAAGCTCATCATTCCAAGAAATTAAGGTCATAATGTTTGATCCAAACTGGTAGGTATTTGAGAATGGAAAGGGTCATGGTATCAACTTTGGGGTGATAGGCCTAGCCAAGGGGGTTCTAGGGCAGCAGCAGGCTGGGCTCAAGCATCAGGGCTTCACAGCAGCACTTGGTGAATGACTTGTGGCTCACAGTAGGTGGAGCGACCCATTTCCAACAGGGACCCATTTTATAGGGCAATGAGTTAAGGCACTGAGAAGATAAATAAAGAGTCCCAGTCAGAGGCGTGCATGGAAGGCTTTGCTTCAGTCCCTGACACCACAGAGGATCTATCTGCTCTTCATCCATTCATCCTTCCCTCTCTTCCTCCCTCCCACCCTGCCTTCCTCCCTCCCTGCCTCTCTTCCTTCCTTCCTTCCTTCCTTCCTCCCTGCCTCTCTTCCTTCCTTCCTTCCTTCCTTCCTTCCTTCCTTCCTTCCTTCCTTCCTTCCTTCCTTCCTTCCTTCCTTCCTTCCTTCCTTCTTCCCTCCCTCTCCATCCCTCCCTCCCTTCCTCACCTTCCTCCCTTTCTTCCCCTTACTCTTCTGTGTGGCATTGGGTTCACAGTGGCCTTTTTACCAACCATTTCCTTTTGGACATCATTTCCCTTACACCCTTCTGCTCCTGGCTCACACTGCAAGGCAAATGTTCTACCACTGAACCACATTCCAGTCTCTGGCTCTTCACTTTACTATTTTGTTTTTGCAAAGCCAGATCAAACCCAGAGACTTATATAAGCAAGACAAAGATTAGCTATACCACCTTGCACCAGGCACACTCACTTATCACCCAGGCTGGGATCCTTGCTGCTAGCGAGAGCAGAGCTCCCTATTCCAGATCCCCCTCTCACACTGAGCTTTTGAGCCGCTCCCAGAGGATGGAGCTGGAGGGTGAGAAGTAACTAGGGAGCAGCACTTGTAAGAGAAAGGGAGGGCACAGGGCTGGCCAGAGGGGTGGCCCTGGCCTGCAGGCCTGTGCATGCCCGAGCAGCACTAGCATCCTGGGGCACGTCTGCCTGTCTCGAGGGTGGGTCAGGCTGGGACCCGGCTCAGCCCAGGAACTCTGTCAGGGGAGGCTGACCCAGGGCTAATGACTGGGCCCCCTGTTGTGGTGTTTGTGGTGTATGGGGCGGGATTTTCCGCATCCTTGAGCTGTGCCTGATGCTGCTCATTCATTCAACAAACACTGTGCCCAGTGCAGCCTGCTGTGTCAGGGGCAACATTCTTCCTTCTAGGGCTGCTGGGTTTCACTCAGAGTGCTCTTCTCTGGGACCATGGTTTTTCCAGCGGACATAGCTGACATGCCAGAAAAGCAGTTATTTCGAATATGCCATTTGGCGGTTTGTATTCAGTCACAGCGACACAACCATTACTTTGCCCTGGTTCACTTTTATGATTTGTTGCTGTTCTCGCAAGCAGTGCTCAGGAGGCCCGAGGGCCTGGCCTAGAGACTCTCTGCCAGCGGGACCTGCAGTTGACTGTGCACTGTGCGGGCTGAGAGGCACCTGGAGGCCTGGGATCAAACCCAAGCCTCTTGTAAGTCATGCACTTACACCCTGCCCTATCTGGCTTTTTTCTTTGATTTTTGTTGTGTTTTGGTGCTACACCTGGCAGTCCTCCATGTTTACTCCTGCCTCTGCCTCTGCCCTGGTGGGGCTCCGGTGATTAAATGGGATGCCAGGAATCAAACATGAATGGAATATATGTAAGACAGGTGTTCTCACTGTGCTGTCACCTCAGTCCCCTTTCTTTGGTTTTGTGGTTTTGGCCTTACTCATGATGCTCAGGGGTTGCTTCTGGTAGTGCTGGGGACCATGTGGTGCTGAGAAAAGAAATTATATTTCCACTCTGCAAAACCTGTGTTCCAGTCCACTGAGTCACTTCCCCAGCTCTACAATAGATTATTTGGGGGGGCACACCTGGCAGCACTCAGGGCTCACTTTTACTCATGGCTCTGCACTCAGAAATTGCTCCTGGCAGGCTCGGGGGACCATATGAGATGCTAGAGACCAAACCAGGTCTGTCCTGAGTTGGCTGCGTGCAAGGCAAATATTCTACCACTGTGCTATTGCTCCAGCCCCTACAATATTTTTTTTATTTTTATTTATTTATTTATTTATTTATTTATTTATTTATTTATTTATTTATTTTTGGTTTTGTGGTCACACTCTGGCTCTGCGCTCAAAAATCATTTCTGGCAGGCACAGGGGGACCATATAGGATGCCGGGATTCAAATCACTGTCGTTTCGAATCAGCTGCATGCAAGGCAAATGTCCTACCACCATGCTATCTCTCCAGCCCACCCTACAATAGATTTTATAAGACATTGTCACAGTCCTCAAAGAAACTGTGCAGAGCAGCAGTCACTTCACTTGGCTGTCCGGCACTAAACAACCATAAGTCTCTCAACTTGCCTATTCTGGGCATTGTACCTAAGTAGAGTCATACAATGTCTGGTCTACGGAGACTGGTTTTCTTCCTTTAGTGTTATGCTTTCATGGTTCCTCCAGGTTGTAGCATAAATTACTCTGCCATTCTATTTTGTGTAATATTTCCTTGTATGGGTAAACTGCTTCTTTCACTCGTCACATGGAAAGTTCTGTCTGTGTGACACTGCTCTGACACTGGTTCCAGTGTTTGGATGCATGTGTTTCCAGTCCTTTACACCAGGAGAGAAATTGCTGAGTCATGCAACAACTATGCATGGTGAACTCTTTAGAAAGGGTTCAACCAGGGCCCGGAGAGATAGCACAGCGGCGTTTGCCTTGCAAGCAGCCGATCCAGGACCAAAGATGGTTGGTTCGAACTCCGGTGTCCCATATGGTCTCCCTTGCCTGCCAGGAGCTATTTCTGAGCAGACAGCCAGGAGTAACCCCTGAGCACCGCCGGGTGTGGCCCAAAAGACAAAAAAAAAAAGAAAGAAAGAGGGGCCGGAGAGATAGCATGGAGGTAAGGCGTTTGCCTTTCATGCAGGAGGTCATCGGTTCAAATCCCGGCACCCCATATGGTCTCCCGTGCCTGCCAGGAGCAATTTCTGAGCCTGGAGCCAGAAATAACCCCTGAGCACTGCCGGGTGTGACCCAAAAACCACAAAAAAAAAAAAAAAAAGAAAGAAAGAAAGAAAGAAAGAAAGAAAGAAAGAAAGAAAGAAAGAAAGAAAGAAGAAAGAAAAGAAAGAAAGAAAGAAAGAAAGAAAGAAAGAAAAGAAAGAAAGAAAAAAGAAAGAAAGAAAAGAAAGAAAGAAGAGAGAGAGAGAGAGAGAGAGAAAGAAAGAAAGAGAGAAAGAGAGAGTGAGAGAGAGAAAGAAAGAAAGAAAGAAAGAAAAGAAAGAAAGAAAGAAAGAAAGAAAGAAAGAAAAGAAAGAAAGAAAGAAAGAAAGAAAGAAAGAAAGAAAGAAAGAAAGAAAGAAAGAAAGAAAGAAAGAAAGAGAGAAAGAAAGAAAGAAAGAAAGAAAGAGAGAGAGAGAGAAAGAAAGAAAGAGAAAAGAGAGAGAGAGAAGAAAGAAAGAGAAAGAAGAGAAGAGAGAGAAGAAAGAAAGAAAGAAAGAGAAAGAAAGAAAGAAAGAAAAGAAAGAAAGAAAAGAAAAGAAAGAAAGAAAGAAGAGAAAGAAAGAAAGAAAGAAAGAAAAAGAAAGAAAGAAAGAAAAGAAAGAAAGAAAGAAAGAAGAAAGAAAGGGTTCAACCACTTCCCAATGGAATTAGGGCTCAGAGAGAGCTCAAAGGATTAGAGTTTAGGCTTTTCCTGTGGGAGACCTGGATTTGATTCCTGGTATGTGTGATCCCTCAAACACTACCAAAAATTACCCCTGAGCACTGATATAGAAGTATCCTCTAATTGGGGCCAGAGAGTTAGCATGGAGGTATGGCATTTGCTTTGTATGCAGAAAGACTATAGTACAAATCTCAGCATCCCATATGGTCCCCAGAGCCCGCCAAGAGTGATTTCTGAGCATAGAGCCAGGAGCCAGGAGTAAGTAACCTCTGAGCACTACCGGGTGTGACCCAAAATCCAAACCAAAAGAAAAAAAAAAAGAACTATCCTTTAATTATTGTTGGGTGTGGCTCAAAAGGAGAAAAAAAGAATTCAAGTGATTTCACCATTTTACTGTCCCACTAGTCAGGTAAGAAGGCTGCAGTGGCCCCAGAGCCTTAGCAATACCTGACATTGTCTGTCTTTGTAATTTAACTGTCCTGATGGTATAAGGTTATGCTCATTTGAATTTCCCTAATGGCTAATGACATTAGCTTCTTGGTGAAGAAGGGCCACATCTAGGATCACTAGAGCTCAGTGGACTGTCTATGTAGTCATTGGGATTGAACCCGGGTTAGCATCATGCTAGATAAGTGTTCTGCCCACCATGCTGCCATTCTGGCCCCAACATTAACATCTCTTCATCATGCTATAAAACAGCCTCCATAATTTAGAGGGAGGTTGGAGATGTGCCTTGTAAGTGTGAAATTCATCCCAGCAAAATTAAATTTTTTATATGTAAAATTTTTATTTAAGCACCATGATTACAAGCATGATTATTGTTGGGTTTCAGTCATAAACAGAATACCCCCCTTTACCAGTGCAACATTCCACCACCAATGCCCCCCTCCTTCCCCACTCCTGCCTGCATTTGAGACAGGCATTCTCTTTCTCTCATTCTTTAACATTGTAATACTAGTTTTTTTTGTTTGTTTGTTTGTTTGTTTTTTGGTTTTTGTGTCACACCCAGCAGCGCTCAGGGGTTACTCCTGGCTCTATGCTCAGAAATCGCTCCTGGCAGGCTCGGGGGACCATATGGGTGCCGGGATTTGAACCGATGACCTTCTGCATGAAAGGCAAACACCTTACCTCCATGCTATCTCTCTGGCCCCGTAATACTAGTTTTTAGTGTAGTTATTTTCCTAACAACGTTCACCACTCTTTGTGATGAACTTCAGATTGTGAGCCGATCCTTCTGGCCCTTCCAGCCCTTAACTCAATTGTCGCCTTATTGGGCCTTATTGCAATAATGTATTTTTATTAAAACCCATAGATGAGGGACCAGAGAGATAGCACAGAGGTAAGGTGTTTGCCTTAGACACAGAAGGATGGTGGTTCAAATCCTGGTATCCCATATGATCCCCAAGCCTGCCAGGAGCGATTTCTGAGCATAGAGTCAGGAGTAAACCCTGAGCGATGCCAGGTGTGACCCAAAAACTAAAAGAAAAAAAAAACATAGATGAGTGAGACTATTATGTGTCTATCTTTCTCCCTCTGACTCGTTTCACTCAGCATAATAGATTCCATGTACATCCATGTATAGGAAAATTTCATGACTTAATCTCTCCTGATGGCTGCATAATATTTCATTGTGTATATGTACCACAGTTTCTTTAGCCACTCATCTGTTGAAGGGCATCTTGGCTGTTTCCAGAGTCTAGCTTTTGTAAATAGTACTGCAATAAATATAGGTGAAGAAGGGATTTTTGAATTGTGTGTGTGTGTGTGTGTGTGTGTGTGTGTGTACCTAGGGTATATCCCTAGCAGTAAAATAGCTGGATCATATGGGAGCTCAAATCCAGTTTTTTGCGGAATCTCCGTATTGTTTTCTAATAAAGACAGCGTTCCCATCAGTAATGAATAAGAGTTCCTTTCTCTCCACATCCCCGACAGCATTGATTGTTTTTTTCTTTGTGATGTGTACCTGTCTCTGTGGCATGAGATGGTACCTCATTGTTGTCTTGATTTGCACTCCCTGATGATTAGTGATGTGGAGCACTTTTTTATATGCCTTTTGGCCATTTGTATTCCTTCTTTGAGGAAGTGTCTGTTCATTTCTTCTCCCCATTTTTTGATGGGGCTATATATTTTTTCTTATTAAGTTCTGTCAGTACCTTGTATATTTCAATATTAGCCCCTTGTCTGATAGGTATTGGGTGAATAGTTTCTCCCACTCTGTGTGTGGCTTTTGTATCTTAGGCACTATTTCCTTTGAGGTGCAGAAGTTTCTCAGCTTAATATAGCCCCATCAGTTTATCTCTGCTTCCACTTGTTTGGAGAGTGCTGTTTCCTCCTTGAAGATGCCCTTTTAGTCTCAATGTCATAAAGTGTTTTACCTATATGTTGTTTTATATACCTAATAAAGGCCTAATATCAATGTCTTTAATCCACTTGGATTTGATCTTTGTACATGATGTTAGATGGGGGTCTGAGTTCATTTTTTGCAAGTGGCTAACCAGTTGTGCCAACACCATTTGTTGAAGAGGCTTTCCTTGCTCCATTTTGGATTTCCTGCCCCTTTATCAAAGATTAGTTGGTTGTATGTCTGGGGAACATTCTCTGAATACTCAAGTCTATTTCACTGATCTGAGAATCTGACTTTATTCTAATACCATGCTGTTTTGATAACTATTGCAGCAAAATTAAACTATTAATTAAAATAAATTAAAAGTTTTTGAAAGTTTTTAAATATCATGAATATTACATAAAAATATTTGGGGCCAGAGAAATAGCAAATTGGATAGGGCATTTGATTTGCATGGGCTGACCTGGGTTTGATCCCTGGCATTCCATATGGGTCCCAAAGTCCCACCAAGAATTATCTCATTTTTTTTGTTTTTGTTTTGTTTTGTTTTGTTTTTGGGTCACACCTGGCTGTGCTCAGGGGTTACTCCTGGCTCTGCCCTCAGAAGTTGCTCCTGGCAGGCTCAGGGGGACTATATGGAATTCCAGGAATCAAACCATTATCTGCCCTGGGTTGGCCGCGTGCAAAGCAAGCACCCTACCAGCATGCTATCCCCAAGTAAGTCAATTCACAACAGAGCCAGGAGTAAACTGTAAGCATCACCAGGTGTGGCCCAAAACAACAACAAAAATTGAGAAGTGGAGCAAGTTAGGTCACACCTGACTGTACTCAGGGATTACTCCTGGCTCTGTGATCAGGGGTCACTTCTTGTAATGCTTGGGGGATCATATGTAAAATTCTGCTGACCAAACAAGGTCAGCTACATGGAAGTCAAGTAACATTGCTACTAGACTATCTCTCTAGCCTGCCAGCCTCAATAATTTTAATTTTGAGAGCTGGGATTTGATTCAGGATGAAGCACATGCTTTGCAGATATGAGAGTGTGAGGCTATGAGGCTTTGAGGCCCTGGTTTAGTCCTAGTACTGCAAATTATCCTACATCTGTCTCTTCCTGCCCTTCAGCCTTAGAAGAATAGTTCTGGTGGTCCCCAAGTTTCTCTCTCTTTCTCTCTCTCTCTCTCTCTCTCTCTCTCTCTCTCTCTCTCTCTCTCTCTCTCTCTCTCTCACACACACACACACACACACACACACACACACACACACTAAATTAAAATTTAGGATTAGAGAGATAGTACAGCAGAAAAGGCATCTGGTTGGACCTGGGTTCCACCCTCAACATCACATACAGTCCACCCCATGAGCAAGGCAGAATTAATTCTTGAGTACAGATTCAGAAGTAAGCCCCATACACCCCAGGGTGTGACCCACTCGAAATAAATTTAGTTTGGGTGACCAGGCTCAAGTAGTAGAATACATAAATGTGTGGGGGCCCAAGTATGCTGCTCTGGCTCTCAAGTATATTTAAAAAGGGGTGGGAAAGAGTTAGCCCTGAGTTAATATAGCCCAGTTTGGGAATGTTCACACTTGCTTGAATGTTAGAATTGTTTTTCAGATATAAGTTCACAGGAAAGTTCAATTCACAAAACTAAGAAGCCAAGAGGTGCAGGTCAGGATGGTAGAAGAGAGTAAGATCCAAGGTGCCAGCCAGGTCCCAGCATCGCCCATGACAGTGATGGACAAGGCTAGAACATCGTGAAACACAGGGAACTACTGTCTGTAAGGTTTGCAGGGATTAAAATATCAAGCAGTCCTCTCTTCTATAGAAGGGCTGGTCATGATTGAAGACACCAGATAATGGTAGAGACCTGGAAAGAAAATCAGGACATGTGCCTATATCATAAGTCAGTAGGACTAACTGCAGGATATCGGCCCATACCATAAGTCATTAAGAACTGACTATGGGGAGACCCCAACTGACCTATTTGCAGGGTCAGTGGAAAGCAAACAACCTAACTATATGTCAGCACATACTTTTTCTGGAGTCTATCCTTTTTTCCCACTAGATGCAAACTAATCATCCTACTGCAGGCAGGATTCTGGCAGCCTCTGTGAGACTATCAGATCACCCCCAGGGAGCACTCCCCAATAAGGGCATCAGTTGATCAAATATGTCTCTGCCTCTTCCCACCTTTCACTGACCAGCAGAACTGTGGAGCTAAGAGAGAACATTGACCCACCCAAGGAGTGGCATTTGGCTGTTGGTCATTTTCCTAACCAAAACAGAGCAGTGGGCTATTACAATAGAATGTTTGAGCCCTAGGGGCCCGGAGAGATAGCACAGCAGCGTTTGCCTTGCAAGCAGCCAGCGATCCAGGACCAAAGGTGGTTGGTTCGATCCAGGACCAAAGGTGGTTGGTTCGAATCCCGGCGTCCCATATGGTCCCCCGTACCTGCCAGGAGCTATTTCTGAGCAGACAGCCAGGAGTAACCCCTGAGCACCGCCGGGTGTGGCCCAAAAATAAAAAAAAAGAAAAAAGGGGCCGGAGAGATAGCATGGAGGTAAGGCATTAGCCTTTCATGCAGAAGGTCATCGGTTCGAATCCTGGCATCCCATATGGTCCCCCTGTGCCTGCCAGGAGTGATTTCTGAGCATGGAGCCAGGAGTAACCCCTGAGCACTGCCGGGTGTGACTCAAAAACCAAAAACCAAAAAAAAAAAAAAAAAAAAAAAAAAGAATGTTTGAGCCCGAGGGGTAGCTAAAAAGTAGCTGAAAAAACTGAGTTCATGCTTTGCATGGGGGAGCCCAGGGTTCGATTTCTTGTTCAAATGGTGCCAGGAATGAGCCCCAAGCAAGCACTGAGCTGGGCGTATTCACTGAGCATTACTGGGTGTGGCCCCCAAAAGAAAACAAAAAACAAAAACTGAACCTGAAATATCTCCTAGAAACCCTGTCTTTATTGAACAATATTTTATTTTGGTTTTGGGCCAGACCCAAATCATGCTCAGGGATGATTCTCAACTTGGTGCTTGGGGTCACTCTTAGAGGTGCTGGGAGGGCACATGCAGTGTTGGGGATCAAACCCAGGCCTTTGAGTTATTTCCCAGCCCTGTTGAACAACTGTTAAGTGACAGGCTTTGTGTGCCAGATTCTGAGGCCCAGACAGATAAGACCCTGGTCTCACAAGGATACGGGCGACCTCAGGCAAACAAACAAGAAAAACACAACAGTGAGTCATTTGGCAGATGGGACTGACTCTCAGTAAGGACTCAGGCTGACACAGATGGGCTGGTCAGAAACCCCCTAAGAAAGGGCATTGAGGGCCAGTGATAGTACAGCACAGCATGTATTATCTTGTGCCGAGTAACAGTACAGCTTTTTTTTTCTTTTTATTTCTTTTTTGATTTTTTGGGCCACACCCATTTGATGCTCAGGGGTTACTCCTGACTATGAGCTCAGAAATCGCCCCTGGCTTGGAGGGGGACCATATGGGACACCAGGGGATCGAGCCTCGGTCCTACCTAGGCTAGCGCTTGCAAGGCAGACGCCTTACCTCTAGCGCCACTTCTTTGGCCTCAACAGTACAGCTTTTGCCTTGCACGCCACTCTCTAACCCTGGTTCAATCCCCAATATCCCCATGCTTCACCAGGAGTGATTCCAGAGTGCAGAACCAGGAGTAAACCCTGAGCCCCACTTGGTATAGCCTAAAAAAAAAAAAAAAGAACAAGAATGGGGTATGTAATGGAGAAACAAAAGGACCACAAATGGAAAAAACTAACAGTGGGCCCTGCTAGCCTAGCATACACAATGGAGTCGCCCAGATACCTGGTACAGGGCAGTCACACCAGGCCAGTGCTAATGACTGAGTCAGTCTCAGCAGATAAAACTAAGAGATCCTGGTATTTGGGCCACTATGAGTGATGCTCAGAGATCACTCCTGGCTATGCTAGGGGACCATATGGAAATGCCAGGGATTGAACTGGGGTAGGCTACATGCAAAGCAAGTGCATTAACCACTGGATTACCTCTCCTTCATGCCCATTCAAATTTGGTGTCTTTTGGTTTTGACAGAAAAAGACAGGGTTCTTTGTTTATTTGTGGAGCCACACTTGGCAGAGCTCAGGAATCAAACCCCATCCCATATATGGGGTCAGGGATTCAAGCAGAGGTCAGCTATGAGGAGGCAAGAGCATTAATCTCTGTACTATCTCTCTGGCTCCTGGCTAAGGGCTTTCGATTTGGTTTAAGTGTGATGGAAAGGCATTGAGGTATTTTATAGGAAATAATAGCTGCTTATTTATTTTTTCTATTTTTAGAAATTTCTTACTTTCTCTTTTTCTTCCTTTTTTTTTGGGGGGGGGGGGTCACACCCGGCAGGGCTCAGGGGTTATTGTGGCTCTATGCTCAGAAATCACTCCTGGCAGGCTCGGGGACCATATGGGATGCTGGCATTAGAACCACTGTTTTTTGCATGCAAGGCAAACACCCTACCTCCATGCTATCTTTCCAGCCCCTTCTTTTCTTTTCTTCTTCTTTTTTTTTTTTTTTGGTTGTTTTTTTGTTTGCTTGATTTTTTGGGCCACACCTGGTAACGCCCAGGGGTTACTCCAGGCTATGCATTCAGAAATTGCTCCTGGCTTGGGGGATCATATGGGACACTGGGGATCGAACTAAGATCCTGATTCACCATATGTAAGGCAAACGCTCTACCATTGTGCTATCACTCCGGCCCCATCTTTCTATTTTTCTATTCTCAGCTGTGCTCAGGGGTTACCCCTGACTCAGCACTCAAGGATTACTCTGGTGGTACTCAGAAAGCACATGAGGTGCCAGAGTAAGGCAAGAATTTTACCATTTCTTGGACCCCTGGAATATAGTGTTTTGTTTTCTTTGTTTTGGGTGAGGGGCATTGCACTCAGCAGCACTCAGAGGTTACTTCTGGCTCTGCACTCAGAAATTACTCCTAGCAGGCTCAGGGAACCATATGGAATGCCAGGTCAGCTGCATACAAGGCAAATACTATTACCGCTGTGCTATTGCCCTGTTCCCCAAGAATACACGTTTAATTTTGGAATTACGTCAACTTGCTAGAAAACTTCATTCTATGAACATTCTTATGTCTTAACCAGCATGTGTGCAATTCACATCTTGTTCTAGCACCTGTATTTGTCACAAAAAATGAGCCTACATGCATCTATATGTCTGTATTTCTAACCAATGTTCACACTGTGTATGAACTGCCTTTGTTTTTTGTTTTTGTTTTTGGCCACACCCAGCAATGCTCAGGGCTTACTTCTGGTTCTACTCCTGGGAGCTGGAGAGATAGCACAGCAGTAGGGCGTTTGCCTTGCACGTGGCCAACCCAGGGCAGACAGTAGTTTGACTCTAGGCATCCCATATGGTTCCCAGAGCCTGCCAGGGAAGATTTCTGAGCACAGAGCCAGGAGTAACCCCTGAGCACCGCTGGGTGTGACCCAAAAACCTTAAAAAAAAAAAAAAAAAAAAGAATTACTCCTGGTGGAGCTCAGGAACCATATGGGTTGCCAGGAATTGAATCTGAGTTGACTTTGCACAGCAAATGCCCTGCCCACTATACACTATTGCTCCATCTAATTAACTGTCTTGGTTTTTACTTAGGTCCTTTTTCTTCAAGAATACCCCCACCCACAGGACCTTAGTGATTGCACAGGATGCCTGGCATACCAGATGGTCCCTGAGCACACCAGAAATGACTCCTGAGTACAGAGCCAGGAGGAACCCTTGAGCAATACCAGATGTGGCCAAAACAAACAAACAAAAAGAACCCACCCAGGACATCACTCCCCTTGTACTCTCTCTCCCTGTGATAATGACAGTTTCTCCAGATTTTTTTTATTTTGACAGCAGAGAAATTTTTTTTTGGGGGGGGGATCAGTCAGTTGGGATTTGCCTAATGTTTCTTTCATGATTAAAAAAAACAAACAAAAACAAAAAACAAATAAACAAAAAC
Source organism: Suncus etruscus (assembly GCF_024139225.1). Lineage (NCBI taxonomy): Eukaryota > Metazoa > Chordata > Mammalia > Eulipotyphla > Soricidae > Suncus > Suncus etruscus. The sequence continues at coordinate 67,618,358 of NC_064850.1, forward strand.
AAGGTTGGAGGCTAGAATAATAGCACAGTGAGTAGAGCATTTGCCTTGTATGTGGACAACCCAGGTTTCATCATCGGCAACCCCCCACCCCAGCCAGTCAGGAGTAATTTTTGAGTGCAGAGCCAATAGTAACTCCTGAGTGCATCTGGGTGTTAACAAACAAACAAAAAGCAAAAAGCAAGATTGGGGCCAGAGCAAGATAGCAGTAGAGCATTTGCCTTGCATATGGCTGACCCTGATTCAATCTCCAGCATTTGATATGGTCTCTAGAACACTGCCAGGAGTAATTCCTGAGTACAGAGCCAGGAGTAAGCCCAGAGCATGACTGGGTATGGCCCCCAAACAAATAAACAAACAAAAAATCCCAACAAAACAAAATAATAAAAAAGCAAGTCTTGGGAACTAGAATTTTACATTTGAGAGAAAAGAAGAAGGAAGGAAGGAAAGAAGGAAGAAAGGAAGGAAGGAAGAAAAGGAGGGAGGAAGGAAGGAGAGATGAAAAGGGAAGAGAGAAGTGAGAGAGTTTATGACTAGTTTTATTAGACTCCTGTGTGGTTTAGTTTTATCTTGCTTTGTTTTGTTGCAGTGTTAGGGATGGAACCCAGGACCTCACACATAGAAAACACGTGCCCTATAGCTGAACTATACCCTGACCCAAACCCTTAGCTCTAAAGAACAGATCCAGTGCCCTCATCTCTGTCTTGCACGTGGGCCTTCCATGGGTGTGTGCTGAAGTGACATTTGCTGGACATTAGCTGCTACCAGATGAGTCAGGATTGCCCCTTGTACCAGATACCCTGGGCTCGTCTCCTGAACCACAGCTGCAAATCTTCAGAACCATCAGACTCCCTTAAGCCCCTGCAGGGACCTACATCCTCCACCCTCCAAAACGAACCCTTGTAAGTAGCAGAACCTTTAGATAAAGGGTGATGTGGAGAGAATCAGAAAGGGCTGGTTCATGCCGGTTTCCCCACCTACTCCATTCCCAGGTCCACAGGATCCCTGGACCCATCCCCACTAATCCTGCTAATGTGCCCTGAGAGGGACATTAGCTAACCCTGGGCAGAGAAGAGCAGGACAGAGCAGGTCCCACTGGCCAGTACAGACACCAGCCCGCTTTAGGGCAGTGGTAGAGCTGCCAACCCTGCAGGGCACTTTGCTGGGTTTGTGACTGTGTCTGTTTACAGGATGCTGGCACCCTGCTCTGCTGGCCAACAAAGCTGATTTCATTCTCTGCTGGCCAGCAGGCCTTGCTCCTTTCTCTGGCCCAATGCCCACAGGGCCACACCTGCCCCACACAAGTGAGCTCAGCTCAGGTTACCCTGTGTGACCATAGTTTCAAGAGGCCTTGGTGGCATGGTGTATCCATCCCTCGGCAAGCTGGGTTGCTCAACACTGAAGTCTCCAGGGAGTAGAAAGGCTCCATGACTGTCTGGGTGACCATAGAGACTGGAACTTCCATACAGCTTCATCACCTTTCCCAGGTGCTCCTGGCCTCCTGAAGCTTCTCAGGCATGTCCCTACTCACTCTGTGCTCCTGAGCCCACTGTCTGCCTTGCTTTTTCCCTAGCCTGACTCCACTAAGCCTGGTAACAGTCTTGGAAAACAGTAGCATCACAGTGGCTTTTTATCATCTGGGTCCCAGCCCTGGCATCATGGGCCAATCATGTTTCCATTATGACAGTCCAGCTCTGCTCATCCACAGTGTTCTGTGCACCCTGTCTCCCTATCCTTTGGCTTCCATAGCCTTTAAACCAGCTCCTCTCCTTCCTAGTAGAGTCCTCAGTGATCTCCCTTTTCATTTCTTTGGAGGCCTGGCAGACACTGCCAGTAGTTCCTCTCAGCTCTGTGCTGGGCAGGAGGGTGCACACCCGGTGGTGTTGAGGCATCCTCTAGGATCAGAAAGGCATCTAGAAGAAACTTCTAAGAGTCTGTAGGGTTTGGGAGATGACTTGAAGGATTGAGCTCAGATCTTGCATTCAGGTTACCAAGGTCAGGTTACCCCAGCACTTGCTTGGAATCCCAAGAAGTCTGGAGTAATTTAAACCTAGGGGTGGCCCCTGAGTACCACCAGGTGTGATCTTGCCATTCCCCAACAAAACAAAACAAAACAAAACAAAACACACTTTTAAAATAAGACACACAAGGGTAAAAAGATAATATAGTGAATAAGCTCTCATGTTAATGTGGTCAACCCAAATTCAATCCCTGGAACCAAAAATGGTCTCCTGAATACCACCAGGAGTGAATCCAGAGGAATAAGCCTTGAGCATAGCCAGATGTGGCCCCCAAACCAAAAACTAAAGTAAAATATATATAACTATGTAAGTAAATAAATGTGTAATTCAGGATCAGGGAGAGCTCTCAAAGGACTGGAGATCACACAGAAGAGCCCCAAATTTGATGCCAAGTTGTGGTCCCCTAAAGACTTTCCCGTAAAGACAGAATGTTCCATAGACATTGGGGAGTGGTCCCCAAGCAGATTTGGGTGTAGCCTTCCCCAGAGGAAAAAACACACACAGGTGTTTTCAGGTCCTGGAAGAATAGGAGCTTGGAGCACCTTTGTGCCAAGTGTGTGGTCACAGATTCATGTCCAGAGTCCCCCATGCATGGAACAGGAGGCGGATCTAACTGTGTCTCTTCGCTCAGCAGTACAAGCTATTTTCAGCTACATCACCAGTAGGTGTGAGTAAGAGTCATGTGAGGGAGTGACCCCCACTTGCCCCACCCCCTGCAGAACACCAAAGTAAAAATGTGCAGTGCCCAGTCCAGGATTTGGCCCATGTGTGGAGCTCAAGAGAAACCCCCAGTGGGCACCAGATTCCTAACTTGTGTGCCATCCACTTTTGCACAAAGCTTTTCTGCTCCCTAAACAACAGAGCTTGCTCCCATTTCCTCTGCATGAGGCTCTTTCCTTAACTCTTTATTTGTTTTTTGGGCCACACCCAGTGATGCTCAGGGGTTACACCTGGCTATGTACTCAAAAATCACTCCTGGCTTGGGGGACCATATGGGACCCCAGGTGATTGAACCTCAGTCCGTCCTCGGCTAGCGTGTGCAAGGCAAATACCTTACTGCTTGTGCCATCACTCCTGCCCTTCTTTCCTAAACTCTTAGCTACCTCTGGTCCTTACACACTTTAATTGATAGTATATGAATTAAATCTCAATAAGGTTGCTACTTTTAATATTTTAAAATTAAAATTTGTTATTATCCTCTAGATTGTTGTCATTGTGTTGTTTTGGGGGTCACATCTTAGCCAGATGTTTCCATGGGACATTCTGTCTGAATGGATCCACTCCCCAGCAGGGCCCTTGACCTTTGCATATAACCCTGTTGTCTCCCTTGAGCCTTACCCTCCCCTGCAATGGCCACTCCATCATCGTCTATTCCTTGCCTGTTGAGCTTTAAGACTCAGAGACCACAGATCTCTCAGCTCAATGACTTGATTTATAGGAAAACCATGAATGGAGCCAGGGGAGAGCTGGTGGGCTGGATGGCTTGTCTGGGTTTGGGCCCTGATGTGGCGTGGTCCCTAGACCAATGCCAGATGGCACCATACCTGAGCAGAGAGCTAGGAGTAGACCCAGAATACTGCCAAATATAGCCCAAAACTAAAACAGAGGGGAGAGGAGAGGAGAGAAAAAGAGGGGAGGGGAAGGAAAGAGAGGGGAGAGGAGGGAAAGCTGGAGGAGAGGAGGAGAGGGGTGAGGATTGGAGAGGAGAGGGAGGTATCAAAAGAAAAAAGGAAGGACTGTGTGTACTGAGTAGGCAATTCCTTTGTTTCTGTTTTTTGTTTGTTTGTTTGGCCACACCTGGCAGTGATCAGGTTATACCTGACTCTGCACTCAGGGATCACTCCTGATAATACTCAGGGGACCATATAGGATACCAAAGATCAAACCTGGGTCAGCCACATACAAGGCAAGTCCCCTACCGACTACCCTATTACTTTAGCCCAGTAGGGAATTCTAAAGGTAAACTAGCAGTTGCCCGGACCTGGGGATCAAATCCAGGTTGGCTGAGCAAAAGGGAAGTGCTCTCTCCACTGTACTTACTATTCAGTCCTCTGAGAGCTTATTTTTTTATATTTTTTTTATGGCTTACCTCCATGCTATCTCTCCGGCCCCTGAGAGCTTATTCTTTTCTGATACTCCCACAGGCCAATTCTGCAATATGCTGGTGACACAGATGGTCCCACACAAGGAGTTGGCCTTTTCTTTCGGAAGTGTGATGTGTAACATGACAGAATAATTTTATATATATTGATACCACAGCCATGACAATGGAGAAGTAGCTTGTAACTGGTTCTTTTTTTGGGGGGGGAGGGAAGGGAAGAGGAGAGAGGGGAAAGGGGAGAGGTGGGAAGAGAAGAGAGGAGAGGAGAGGGGAGAGGGAAGAGGAGAAAGGGAAGAAGGGAGAGGGTGGGAGAGGAGAGAGGATGGGGAGAGGAGAGGGTGGGAGAGGGGAGAGGAGTGGGGGAAAGGGGAGAGGAGAGAGGGAAGAGGGGAGAAAATGAGAGAGGGAAGAGAGGAGAGAGGGGAGAGGAGAGGAGAGAGGAGAGAGAAAAGGGGAGGGGGAGAGGATGGGAGAGGGGAGAGGATGGGAGAGGGGAAAGGAGGGAGGAGAGGAGAGGGGAGAGGAGAGAGAGGAGAGGAGAGAGAGAGGGGAGAGAGGAGAGGAGATGGGGAGAGCGGAGAGGAGAGAGAGGAGACAGGAGAGGAGAGAGGGGAGAGAGGGAAGGAGAGAGGGGAGAGAGGAGAGGAGAGAGAGGAGAGGATGGGAGAGGGGAAAGGAGGGAGGAGAGGAGAGGGGAGAGAGGAGAGGAGAGAGGGGCGTAACTGGTTCTTTGTTCTTTCTCTTCTTTCTCTTCGGAGAGTGGAGAATGGGAAGGCCATTTGCAGCAGTGCTCAGAGACTTTTTCTGGTTTCAGGTAAAGGGAACCATGTGGTCCTCAAAGCTATCTCCCTGGCTAGCTCCTTTTTCTTCTCATTTTTTAAGTTTTGGGAGTGGGGGCACCCCCACTGGTGGTTCTCTGCTAACTGAGGTGAGTGCACGGGCCCAGGACAGCAGAGCTGCTCCTGCCATCCCACACTGCTTTCCCACACACACTTTCCAGGGTTGTATCCATCACACACAGGGCACCAGGCAATGTTAGGACCCATCCTGGGTGGGATACATCTAGGCCTGCACTGCATCCTAAGCACTGGATGTCTCCAACCTAGACTTTGGGGACTGCTGGTCTGTGAGCCCTTCACTTACCTCTGGAGAAAAATAGAGCTGGGGGGGAGGGGTAGGATTCAGAGGGGCTGTAGAGACCTGTGAATTTTGTAAAGCTCCAGTGAGCATGAGAACCTGCACCTTCCTGGCCCCCTGCTGCTGAGTCTCCGGGATCCTGAGACTGGCGGGAGATCAGGCAGCTGTTCTGCGCACAGGAGCCAGGGAAAGGCAGGGAGAGGGGCAACGCCAGCCCACGGAGCACAGAGCGAAGGAGCCCAGAATCCAGACACCTGGAACCCTGCAAGCCCTGAACCAAAGGTCCAAAGGTCCCTGACCCTGCTTCAGGTAACTCCTGGCTGGTCCTCACCTGCCACTCAACTTCCAGGCCCCTTGAAGTCAGAGGGTGACAACCAAGCCCAAGGAGGCTGGGCGGCTGACTGGAAGAGGGCCCTTCTGAAAGAGCAAAAGAAGGGCCGCTTCAGAGTGTGACTGTGGCCCCCAGAGCGAGGTCAAGAGGTGCGAGAACAGTAGGTTCTTCTCCAAAGGCTGGGGGCTGGAGGGTGTGGTGGTGAACTGTGACCATGGCCTTGAGGAGATGGGGGTTGGGTGGGTGGGGTTACTAAAGCAAAGCGGGGAGCAAAGCATCTCAGGCCTGCTTGGTTGGGGTCCTCCTGGCTCCATAGCTAGCATCAGGGCCCGAGATGCCTCCTGGAACTCCCTAGGGAACCACTTTGACTTTTTGATGCTTGTGAAAGCTGGTGGCTGAGGGCAGTGAGGGACTCAAAGTTGGGGCCATGCCAGGGCTTTTAGGCTGGGAATGGGCTGCAGCCTTGGTGGGCTCCCATTTGCTCCACAGAGCCCCAGAAATGAGGAGTTGGGGGGAGACTGCCTCTCAGCAGAGAGCTGGTTCTCTGCCCCCCTCAGGGTGAGGAAAAGAAGGAGGCCTGGAGATCATTCTGCAGGAGGACCAGATTGGTCCCTTAGTCCTTGGACAGTCTGGCTAGAGGCTTTAGGAAAAGCAGGGGAGGAGCTGGAGCTGCAGGAGTGTGGGAGCAGGGAAGGAAGAGAAAGGGACTGGGCAGGGACCTGCCAGGCTGCCATGATGGCACAGTGGGGCATGCTGAAGCCTCCAACACATACCTGACCACTGATTGTCCAAGCATCCTTGAACAGAGGTGATCAGGTGCCAAACACACAGGCCAGTACCATGGTGGGTTAACCCGCCAGGAGGAGGAAATGTCTTCCTGCTGAGTCATGCCCCTCTAGGCCTCCTGCCTGATCCTCCGGTTGACTCCAACTCCTTCCTCTCCATCAGAAGACCCTCGCCAGCCCGCCTGCCCACCTGACCTGGTTCTCCTCCACAGATGTGAATCAGGGTCATTCACTGGCTCCACCCACTCGAACAGGACAGAAGCCCAGCTCTGGGTGCCTACCTAGCCAGAGTCTTTCACCAAGAATACCGAAGAAAGGTATCTGGTGCCACCTCTGCCTGCCATGTCTGGGCCGCAGTTTCCCTTCTGGAGATTCCCCTAGGACAGTCTCGGGTCTCCCTGCTTTCAGGGTCCCTCTGGAGCCTCCCTGCCCCTTTCTTCCTTGGCTTTGGCTCCGAATCTGCCCAAGGCAGGCAGTACCTGGCCCAAGTGCCCGCAGAACACAGAGCAGTGCCTGCTCCCCAAGTCTGAATCAGCCACCCGCCCACTGCCCGCTCCCCACCCCCAAGAGCTCTGCCTAACCTGTCCTACAGGTGTGCCTGGCCCCAAGCCAGTGGGGCCCAGGGCCCAACTCACTTACTGGAAGGAAGGATGTAAACAGAGGGCAAGGGGCGAGTGGAGGACAAAGGCAGCTGGGCCTGTTGTTTGCACATCACTCAGACTGCTCCAATCACCCCACAGGGGAGCTGGCACCCCAGACTGGGACTTGTCCATCAAGAACCAACACACTGTGCCATGAGCTGTCCTGTTCACCTCCCTCTCTCTTGTCTTCTCTCTCTCTCCCTTCTCTCATCTCTCCCTTTCCCCTTTCTCACTCCCCACTCCCTGGTCCCTTCTCCTCCCCTCTCTCCCTCTCCTCACCCTTCTCCCCCCCTCCCCACCCTTCTGCTAGGCCCCACCAGTTCAGCTGTATCCAGCACACACCAGGGAGCACCAGGGAGACAGGGCTGAGTCATTGGCCAAAGTTTGCTGCAGGGCCTGATACGGGGTACAGGGGTATGGGAAGCACATTGGCTTTCATTTCCCCCTAAGAGTTGAGAGGTGAGGGCAGAAGCCCAAGGTTTAGTGGAAAAGGGAGGGCTTCCACAAAAACCAGTCCAACTGAAGAAAACCAGGAGTACTTGACCTGAAGGAGATTCAGAGCTAGTTAAGGCATCAAGTAAATGACTGATTCTGTCCCTGCCTGGCACTCCTCCAGTGCCAGGAGAATGGGGGGGGGGGGCGGGGGGGAGGAGATCGGGTAGCCTACAGAGCCCACAGGCTGCTCCTCCATGCTAGTGGAACCACCAGCGCTGTCAAGGTGATCACCCTAATGAAAGGGAAACTGTCATTCTACCAATGATTCCTAGGGCTGGGCACATGTTTTACATGTAGGAAACTCAGTTTTGATCTCGGGACCCAGAGATCAACTTATTATTAAACTTCAGTTATCACATTAAACTTTTAAAAGTTTATGTTACTGGGGCCAGAGAAATAGCATGGAGGTGAGGTGTTTGCCTTGCATGCAGAAGGTCGGTGCTTCAAATCCTGGCATCCCATGTCGTACCCCGAGCCTGCCAGGGAGCTATTTCTGAACATAGAGCCAGGAGTAACACCTGAGCGCTGCCGGGTATGACCTGAAAATAAAAAAAAAAAAAGTTTATGTTACAGGGCTGGAGAGAATACAGCAGGTAAGGTGCTTGCCTGCACGCAGCCAACGTGGCTGGATCTCTAACAGTCCCCGAAGCCCCTCTAGGAGTGATGCCTGAGCACAGAGCCAGGAGTAAGCCTTGAGCTTGCCGCAGGCACCCCAAAACTAAAAAAATAAAAGAAATGAATAAATTAAAATAAAACTATGTTACCATCTACAGAGCATGAACTCTTAAGCTTCACCCATTCTTATGAGTCACACACACGAAACACACACTCTGTAGGCATCTAAGTCAACATCCTCCGTGTGTGTGTGTGTGTGTGTGTGTGTGTGTGTGTGTGTGTGTGTGTGTGTGTGTGTGTGTGTGTGATTTGTCCTTTCCTGCCTGGCTAATTTCACTCTGTGGCCAAGCAGTGCTGGGGATTGGGGGATCAAGCCTGCCTCTTTCATGCAAATGAGCCTTCTGAGCTCCCTCTACTCTTTTTGTATTCTTTCACTATAAAGGGAAAGTGATCATACTTGCTTTGAAGACTGGAGGAGGGGATGCACAGGAAGATGGCTCTGTAGGTGCAAAGCCCTCCTCAAATCTTAGGGATCTTAGGGACTGTTAATGGCAATTCTTTCCAAGCAGGTCACTTCCTAGGAGTAGGAGGGATATCACACATGCTCCACAGAGTTTCCTTCTAGACATTAAGAAGATAGCGAAAAGGACAGGCCACCTACTGCCTACAACTCCTCTGGCCACTGCCTCTGGGCCTAAGCTAAATGCTTGTTGGAAGAGGCCCTGGAGCAAGTTCCTCTGATTCCCCCCACACACACACTCTGCAGTACCAAGAGTCAGGTTCTACAGAGCCAAACAGCTAAAGCTTCTGTTCACCCCAGTGCCAGCCCCGGGCGGACATCCTGGTCAATGTGTATGCCAGTCTCTTCCTGCTCACTGTACCAGACAGGAAAGGTGTTGTGGAGATGATCCCAAGGAGTTGGGCGGGGGCCGGGGGGACGGGACTTGGGCATCTTCATGAAAGACTTCTTGGAACAGGATTGTGGCTTGGTCTCTGCTCAGTAACAGCTGCAAGGATGATCACCAACAGTATGAGGTTATTTGGCAACAAGCAGAAAAGGTACTGAGGGCTGCTTCCAAGTCTGTTGCTCTGACACACACACACACACACACACACACACACACACACACACAGTCCTTTGCACTATCTCTCTGGTCCCAGAAAAGGGCCAGAAAGATAGTACAGCAGGTAGTACTCTTGCCTTGCATGTGGCTGACCTGAGTTTGATTCTAGCACCCCATAAGGTCCCCAGAGCCTTCCAGGAGTGATCCTTAAGTGCAGAGGCAGGAGTAAGCCTTGAGTACAGTCAGGTGTGGTGTTCTCAAAAATAAAACAAAGAGGGCCCGGAGAAATAGCACAGCGGCGTTTGCCTTGCAAGCAGCCGATCCAGGACCAAAGGTGGTTGGTTGGAATCCCGGTGTCCCATATGGTCCCCCGTGCCTGCCAGGAGCTATTTCTGAGCAGACAGCCAGGAGTAACCCCTGAGCACCGCCGGGTGTGGCCCAAAAACCAAACTAATAATAATAATAATAATAATAAAATAAAACAAAGAGAGTATAGGGCACAGATACACACTTGCCTGCAACAATTGCCTAAACTAGCCTATAGAAAGGGATTTGTGTAAACAAAGAACTCAATTAGGAAACTAAGTATTTAATCTGTGTCAGTTCTTCATTTGTTCCTACCTGGTGTCCCCTCATTGGCTAAATTTTATAAGCAAAAAGGCTGTGGGCCAGGGAAGTAATGTCATCTCTGCTTGGAGATGCCAGGTCTTCTGGGGCCTGTGGTCTGCTGGTGTGTGACCTTATATGTGACCTAATTTTTTTTTTTTTTTTTTTGTGTTTGGGTCAAACCCAGCAGCCCTCAGAGGTTACTTCTGGCTCTATGCTCAGAAATCGCTCCTAGCAGACTCAGGGACCATATGGGATGCTGGGATTTGAACCACCATCCTTCTACATGCAAGGCAAATGCCCTATCTCCATGCTATCTCTCCTGCCCCATGTGTGACCTAATTTTTTTTTTTTTTTTTTTTTTTTTTGGTGCTCAGGTGGTACTCCTGGCTCCATGCTCAGAAATCCCTCCTGGCAGGCTCTGGGGACCATATGGGATGCCGGGATTCGAACCGATGACCTTCTGCATGAAAGGCAAATGCCTTGTCTCTATGCTATCTCTCCGGCCCCTGTTGAACTAATTTAAGTGAGTTTTCTGCAAATTGATTTTCTGGAGTCTCATGGGCCAATGCCATCATGTATGATCTGAGCCAGTGAAGCAGGAACTCAGACTCCCCTTTTAGGACTGGAGCACGAAGCTCACAAAGATTCAGAGGTGGGGCCGGAGAGATAGCATGGAGGTAGTGCATTTGCCTTGCATGCAGAGGAATGCTGGTTCAAATCCTGCCATCCCATATGGTCCCTCAAGCCTGCCAGGAGGGATTTCTGAGTGTAGAGCCAGGAGTAACCCCTGAGCGCTGCTGGGTGTGATCCAAAAACCAAAACCAAACAAAAACAAAAACACAAAACAAACACACACACAAACACACACACACACACACAAAAGATTCAGAGGTTTGTTAAAGGTCACACAGTTCAGAGAGGACCCGCCTCGATGGGTGTCCAGCTTGGCTGACCTCCACATTCCCTTGTACCTCAGGCTGCCTGCTGAGAGGTGGGGTGTCCCATGGTGTGGGCACAGGCACATCCCCAACTTAGGACAGTCTCAACTAAGGTGGTATGAACCAGCATTTCTAACAATGGGGCAACTAGAAATTCCTTGACTATGTGCTAGGAAAAATGAGGACTCATGCATCAAATCCTATGGAGGCATTGAAGTGAAATTTCCAATGAATTAAGTATAGTGGAAGAGAAACTTTCATTTTTTAATTTTATTATTATTTTCTTTTTTAGATTACACCCAGAAGTGCTCAGGGGACCCTGTGGTGCTGACATCAAACCTGGGCCTCCTGTATGCAAAGCAGGTGTTTAGGGGCCTAGAGAAGAAAACTTAGCTGGCTGAGGGGCTGGAAAAATAGTACAGTGGGTAGGGTGAATTGTAGTCTTGCATGTTGCTAACTTTCGTCCCTGGCATCCTATAGGTTCCCTAAGCCTGGGCTTGATTCTCAGTATCTCATATGGTTCCCTGAATGCCTCCAGGAGTAACTCCTGAGTGCAGAGCCAGGACTAAACACTTGAGCATCGTTGGTTGTGACCCCCCCCCCCAAAAAAAAACCAAACCAGCCAAACAAACAAACCTAGCTGGTTGAGTCCATGCTTTGCACATGGACTGCCAATTTTATTCTTTTTTCTTTTTATTTATTTATTTATTTTTGTTTGTTTGTTTGTTTTTTTGGGCCACACCCGGCGGTGCTCAGGGGTTACTCCTGGCTGTCTGCTCAGAAATAGATCCTGGCAGGCACGGGGGACCATATGGGACACCGGGATTCGAACCAACCATCTTTGGTCCTGGATCGGCTGCTTGCAAGGCAAACGCCACTGTGCTATCTCTCCGGGCCCACCAATGTTATTCTTGATACCATTATAGTCCCTTTAGCTCACCAGAAGTAACTTCTGAGTGCAGAGCCAGGTGTAACCCCTGAGTATTGCCTGGTGTGGCCCTAAAACCAAAACAAAGGAAGAAAGGAAATGATGTTTATCAACTTTTCTTTCTTTGGTGATAACATCTACCTAACATAAAACTGATCATTTCCTAATTAAAAAAATAGTGATGTTCAGATGCTTCTTCTAGACTCCCAGCCCTATGACATTTGGGGTAGTCTGTTAAAGGGGACAAGACTAGAATGCACCGTAGTTTAGGAGGCCCACACCTGAGGGTTTGGTCCAAGGTGAATGTTAAGCTAAGAGCACAGAAGTTCATGTTTTCCTGGGCATCTTAGGACAAAACTCAAATCAGAGTTGCAGGGGTGCAGTACAGGAGGAAGAAGGGAGCATGAAGCAGGGAGGGGGTCACAGTAAGCTCCTCATCCAAGGAGCCAGCCAGGTGCTGCTCGGCAGCTCTGAAAGCTGCTCTCTGGAATCTTGCATAGAGCTGGCCAGTCTCCCTGTCAATTTTGATCAGAGCTGATGCGCTCAACCCATGGCCAAGTCTCCAACAAGGTCCCTGGCTCAGCGTCCAGCCTCTGGCAATTTTCTGCCATTGGTCTGACTGGGCAGTGCCCAGGCAAAGGCATCTGGGAGACTTCCTGGTGCTGCAGATCCTGATTGGGCCCAAGAGCTACTGTGGCCCAATGGGAGGTACTCAGGGTACAAATGTGAGTAGAAAAGACTAGAGCTGGGAAAATCCCAGGGACATTGGGCTGGAACAAACAGGGACATTTCCAGAAGAGAGCAGGAGACTGATTTTCCCGTGAGAAGCATTGCCTGAGCTGAGTCCAGACCTAAGATGAGAGGAAGCAGGCACCAGGCACCGTGAGTCTGGGTCCAATAAACCAGAAAATCAGGACTTCAGGTTTCTCTCCAAGCATCCCTGGCTTTTCCTAAGTGAGTGTAACATGTGCTCTGAGGTTGCCAAGTGAGTGTGGGGCCTCACATCTGCTGAGTTAGTTTGTAACTTGGATTAGCTCCTAGCTGCCAGGACTCCATTGCTATGCAGTTCATGGGTGATTAGCTCTTTATTCCATCGACCAGAAACTCTTGTTCCCACATTGTGCTCCTACCTAGCTCATTAAATATCCTGTGAAATAAATCAATGTATACACACGATCATCAACTCTCACACTTTGGGGGGTCAAGGCCACACCCAGCTATGCTCATAGACTGCTCCTGACTCTGCACTCAGGAATCACTCTTGGTAGTGCTGGTGAATCATATGGGATGCCAGGTATTGAACTCAGGCCGACTTCATGCAAAGCAAATGCCCTACCCATTATACTATCTCTCTCTGGTTTCAACTCAGGCATCTTTTACTGATTTTTTGTAACTGAATTTTTTTTTTGTACTTGTTTGTTTGTTTTTGTTTTTTGGGTCACACCCAGCAGTGCTCAGGGGTTACTCCTGACTCTACTCTTAGAAATCACTCCAGGCAGGCTTGGGGGACCATATGGTGGGATTCAAACCAACGTCCTTCTGCATGCAAGGCAAACGCCCTACCTCCATGCTCTCACTCCGGCCCCTTTTTACTGAATCTTTACTAATTTTTTACCCACAGCTTTTTTTGTTTGTTTGTTTTTGGGTCACACCCAGTGGTGCTTGGGGTTATTTCTGGCTCTGTACTCAGAAATTGCTTCTGGCAAGCATGTGAAATGCCAGGATTTGAAACACTGTCCATCCTGAATAGTCTACATGCAAAGCAAAAAACGCCCTACCACTGTGCTATCTCTCCAACTCACAACATTCTTTTAAAGATGTAGATCACAATAAGTACATTGTATTGTTTATAATATATTTTGTTCATTATTACATGTGTTACAGTCAGCTGTGCTCAAGGTAGTGTGCTCTAGGATGTGCCCAGGACTATATAGTACCTGGAATCAAATTTGGGCTTGTTATATGTAAAACACATGCTCAGCTGATTGAGTTGCTTCTGCATCCCTTTACTGTATATTCAAATGTATAGTGTAGGGGGCTGGAGGGATAGTATAGTGGGGAAGGTGCTTGCCTTGCAGGCTGCTCTCCCAGGTTCCATCCCGGCGTCCCACATGGTCCCCAAAGCATTCCAGGAATGATTCCTGAGTACAGAGCCAAGATTAAGCCCTGGACATCACTGGCTCTGGCCCAAACACTCCCCCAAGTATATACTATATATATGTATGCATGCAACATATTAGAACATATATATAATTTGTTAGCTTTGTTAACCCAGAGTGTAATAGAGAAAAAAATTGATTAATAACTCATTAGCACATCAATAGTTAAGGACTTGTCACAGATACCTTTGACCAGTACATCTGTCTCTGTCTCTCTCTCTATCTCTCTCTCTCTGTCTGTCTGTCTCTCTCTATCTATCTCTCATGTGTATTTGCTTTTTGGCCACACCCATCTCAAGTCCTCTTTTTCGGAGAGTGTGGCCACATCCAGTGTTTCTCAATGGCTACCCCTTACTCTACACATGGGGATTATGTTTGGTGGGCTCAGGGGACCATATGGGATGCTGGAGATGGAACCTGGGTCAGCTACATGCAAAACAAATGTCCTACCTGCTGTACTATGGCTCTGGGTTCCTACCTCAGGTCTCATGTTGACTCTGCTCAGGGCTCCTCCCTAGTGGGGCTCCAGGGACTACATAGGATGCCAGGTATGAACATAGGGTCAGTGTGTCTCAATTTGAGGTTGATGGTGTACAAGGCAAATCCTTACTTATTTACTCTCTCATCTCTCTACTCTAGTGCATCTGTCCAAGAGCAAGAGGCTAAAGAAGAAGCCCAGAAGTCTTGGAAAGATCATCACAAGAAATATTTTAACTGTGGACACAATTTAAATGTGAATATAACCATTTGGGAAACAAAGAAAGAAATGACAAAAGAAATTCTGTTCTCTGTCATATTCCCTTTGAGGAGCTGAGAAATGTGCTGCTCAGAGCTTCTCATCTTTCTTCAAGTACCCAGGGCAGGGAAGAACTTACGTGCCAGAGATGTAAAGTAGAACAGACACTGAGGCCTGAAGTTTGCAAAGGATGGCTTTTTCAATCTTTACCTTGCATCTTTGACTAGATACAAACATCTGCTTTTGAAATGCTGCTGGATGCATCCAAAAACTCCCAGGCATAATACAAAGATAGAAAGTTCTGCCATCAGGAACCTTCACATTGTGTAGATTTATATGATTCACCCATGTGCTTTTACAGTGCTCATGAGCAGTAACAGGTAAAGAAGCAGGGCAAAACACAGGCCTCCAAAGACCCAGACTGGCCAAGGGTTTCCTGCTGCAGGAATGTGGCCCAGGCCTAGTCTTTAAGGCTCTGCCCTGGCTCTGGGTTCAGGGCTAGTTAACCATTTGCTCTGTCTCCAGTTGAGGTAATCTCTTATCCTGTGGGAGAGACCAGAACCTTCTAAACCAGCCAGGCCTGCCCTATGGGGTTGAGAGGGCTGAGGGCACCTCCTGCACCTCCAGCAGCCAGCTGCTGCTCAGGCCAACAGAGAGTGGATGAGGAGCAGGGGTCTCATGCTAAAGGCCTGTTTCTGACTAAGGAAACACCAGCACAAGAGAAGCAGGAGTAAAGAGGAGAGACCTGGAGGGACCCCATCTGTGGTTGACTTGATGAGGGGGCAGGGCTGCATGGAACCTATAGAGTATAGACCTTATTTCTGACTGGCCTGGGCCCCGTTCTCTGCACCAGGACAGGGCAGGTGTTCTGGGTCCCTTGTCTCTGATTTTAACTCCCTACAATGTGCCAGGTGCTTTCCCCTGCTGCTGCTTCTGAGTCTTCTGTACCTTCCAATAGCAGGAGAACAGTGTCAGCTCCAGATGGGATTTGGCAGATGGAAAAGCTGAGGCTGAAGTGGGAAGTCCCTACCCATGCTGGACCAAAGAGCTGACTGATGACTCCAATCCAGGCAGGCTGTCCCTGCATGCACTGGGATCCAAAACATCCTCATCCCGGTGCCCCCAGCAGTCTTTTCCCTCTTCCTGTATGTCTCCCCTCTGCCTTTTCATTCTGATCACCTATATGAAGCCTGAAATAGATCAATTCACAGTTTCCCCAACAGATGGAGAGCGCAGCCTACAAAGTTCATCAATAGTAGAGATAGGGCAGAAAAATGGTCAAAGGACTGCAGCAGATGATAGAGGCTCAGCTTCAGGCCTGTACCAATGGTCCTCAGAGCCCTGTCTTCAGCAGCAACACCTGAGCACTGAGCTGTGTATAGCCCCTGAGCACTGCCAGGTGTATGTCCCTCCCAAAAGGAAATAACAGCCACTAGCAAAACCCCAAAATAGTGATGTGTCAGAAATATAGTAGAAAAATCGAGGAGTTTGTCTTGCACAGAGACGATACCCCTGATCCACACTTTGATCCCTGGTACTGTGTATGGTCCCCCAAGCATCACTGGGAGTGACCCCGAAGCAGAGTCATACCCTGAACTCTGCAGGGTATGAACCCACCTACCACCCTCCAAAAACAAAGCCAACCAAGAGAAACTGACTGTGTCTCAGTTTCCAGAGGGTGTAATTAGGCCAGAGGTGGCGAACAAGTTCGACACAAAGAGCCAAAATTTTAAACTGTGAGAGTCAGAGAGCCACACCACACAGTGACCTGCCGAAACAGACAAACACTCACACAAAAGCATCTAATTTTAACAATAATATATTAAACACAATTGCCTTTTGCCATTTTGAGTGAGGGTAAAAATCCTGTTCGCCATCCCTGAATTAGGCTCTTAGAGGGAAGAAGTAGTTTTGTTTTATGAAATTTGGGGTATAAGTTGGGGGAGGGGGCTAGTCCATCAGTGCTGGGGGCCACCAGGGTTATATGCTGTGATGCTCAGGAATATGTGTGGTGCTGGGGATTGAATTCAGGACACTATGTGTGCCAAGTATGTGCTTCATTCAGTCTTTTGCACTTTCTCCCTGGTCCCACGGTATAATTGCTTTATAAAGCTGGAGGTCAGTACATTGTTATATTAATGAATTTGGACCAGGATGGGGGATCAAACACAGAGCCCATGCAGGCAAGGCATGTACTCTACTACTGAGCTACACCCAATTATTATAATATTTTCTTTTTGCTGGGGATCACACTGTTATGAGTGCCTGGACTTGTGGCCTTCTGTTTCCTGTAGTAAAGCCACTGAAACCTCTAGGCCAGAAAATACAATTTTTTTTTTTTTTTTTTGGTTTTTGGGTCACACTCAGCAGCACTCAGGGGTTACTCCTGGCTCTACACTCAGAAATTACTCCTGGCAGGCTCAGGGGATCATATGGGATGCCGGGATTCAAACCACTGTCTTTCTACATGTCTACCTCCATGCTATCTCTCCAGCCCCAGAAAATGAATTTCAAAAAAAAATTTTTCTTTATGTTTTTTGTTTGTTTGTTTTTGGGCCACACCCGGTGACATTCAAGGGTTACTCCTGGTTATGCACTCAGAAATTATTCCTGGCTTGAGGGACTAGGGATTGAACCAAGGTCAATCCTGGGTCAGCCACGTGCAAGGCAAACGCCCTACGACTGTGCTATCGCTCCAGTCCCTTCTTTATGTTTTTTTTTTTTTTGGCCCACACCTAAGAGTATTTGAGGTTACTCTTGGTTAGGTGCTCAGGGGTCACTTCCAGTGGTGCTCAGGGGACCATGTGTCCCACACACCAAGCATGCACTTGGCTCTCTTTCTTGCCCTTTCCTGTCCTCAGTACACAAGGCACTGGGAGTAAACCAGGTGAACGCCACACCCTATTGAAGCTCTTGTGATAGTGGGAAGGAAAATCGATAAGTAAGTGTATCAGATCTTGACTTAGGCCACAACAGAAATGAAAGTACAAGAAATAGCTGCAATAGATTGGCAAGGTGTGGGGTATTATAGGTAAAGTAAGACTCAAGAAAAGCCCCCCAAAAGCTGAGAGACCAGTGCCTAGGGGATGTGAACTCCAGCTGCCCCCCAAACCATGGGAGTCTCAGGGTCCTGAGCAGTGAGGCAAACAGGGCACTCTTGGAGCACAGGGAGGGGGACAAAGGGCACAGAGCATATTGGGCTGGCAAACTCTAGAGAGACTGAATTTTTTTTTTTTGCATGAGGGTCACATTTCACAGTACTCAGAGACCACTCCTGGCTATGTGCTCAGGGTTCACTCCAGGTGACACTCAAGAGACCACATGGGGTGCTGGGGATGAAATCAGGGTTGTCCTAGTACAAAGCAAGTGCTTTAGCTGAGAAATTCCACTTTTCTTTTGAATGAGAAGGACTATCAGGGACTCTGTGCAGAGATAACCAATGTGAGTGCAAAGCTTCAGAATGTTAGGCCTGTGCTTGACCCTGAGCTTTCTCTGAGCCCTTTCTCTGAGTTATGAGTAGGAAACTTCCATTCATCCTGGGATAAGTGTTAAGAGAAAAGGAGTTAAACTGAGGCTTTATCCTTATTACTTTGGAGGTATGAGGGGAGGGTAAAGCCACCCCAGTCGCCATACTCTGGAGCTACTCCTGACTCAGTGTTTGGAGATCACTCCTGGTAGTAGCTGGGGAATGTGTGGCGCCAGTGATCAACCAGGGTCTTCTGCATGCAAAGGGTGTGCTCAGCCCATTGAGCGTCTCCTTCCAAGGGTCTCTCCTTGGCTTGTAAGGAACATGGTTCAGGAGATATGGGAACACATAACTCAGGAGATGGGTACTGACATGGTGCGGAGATGAAAGGGAATGTCTCAGAACTAAAGATCATTGTGGGGGGAGGGGCAGGAAAGGAGGCAGCCACCAAGCCCTGAGTCTTCCCACACTGCTGGGCAGAGATAGGGGCCTTGGGATGGGGCCATGAGGGTAAACCCCGGGGAGGGTCCTAGAAGCCAAGACACTTATTTTATTCTTTTCATTTTGTTTTGGGAGGGGTGGGGTTTGAGGGCCACATCCAGCTGTACGTAGGTTAAAATTCCTAGTACTTAGGGACCCCTCCTGGAGAGGCTTGTGAGATCATATGCAGTGCAGGGCCAGCCACAGGCAAGGGAAATAGACCCTTTATTCTTTTTTTCTTTTTTTACTTTGTTTTGAGACCACACCTGGCAGTGCTCAGAGAACCATATGGTGCTAGGGATTGAAGCAAGGGCCCCCTGCATGCAAAGATTGAATTCCAGCCCTTCTCCCTGGCTCAGAAAAAAAATAAAATCTCTCTTTTCTTTTTCTTTTTTTTTTTTTTTTTGACCACACCTGAGAGTGCTCAGGGCTTATTTCTGACTCTGTTCTCAGGGGATGCTCAAGGGAACCTATGGGAAGTCTGTGATTGAAACCTGGTCAAGGGTCAGAGAGATGACATGGAGGTAAGGCGTTTGCCTTGCATGCAGAAAATGGTGGTTCAAATGGAATCCCATATGGTCCTCTGAGCCTGCCTAGGGCGATTTCTGAGTGTAGAGCCAGGCATAACCCCTGAGCGCTGCTGGGTGTGAAAAAAGAAAGAAAGAGAAAGAAAGAAAGAAAGAAAGAAAGAAAGAAAGAAAGAAAGAAAGAAAGAAAGAAAGAAAGAAAGAAAGAAAGAAAGAAAAAGAAAGAAATAAAAAGAAAGAAAGAAAGAAAGAAAGAAAGAAAGAAAGAAAGAAAGAAAGAAAGAAAGAAAGAAAGAAAGAAAGAAAGAAAGAAAGAAAGAAAGAAAGAAAGAAAGAAAGAAAGAAAGAAAGAAAGAAAGAAAGAAAGAAAGAAAGAAAGAAAGAAAGAAAGAAAGAAAGAAAGAAAGAAAGAAAGAAAGAAAGAAAGAAAGAAAGAAAGAAAGAAAGAAGAAGAAAGAAAAGAAACCTAGTCAGTCACATACAAGGCAAATACCTTTACCACTCTTCCCCCCCCCCTTTTTTTTTTTTTTTGGTTTTTGGGTCACACCCGGCGGTGCTCAGGGGTTACTCCTGGCTGTCTGCTCAGAAATAGCTCCTGGCAGGCACGGGGGACCATATGGGACACCAGGATTCGAACCAACCACCTTTGGTCCTGGATCGGCTGCTTGCAAGGCAAACGCCGCTGTGCTATCTCTCCGGGCCCTTCCCCCCCTTTTAACATTTTCTTCTTTCTTTCTTTCTTCTTTCTTTCTTTCTTTCTTTTTCTTTCTTTCTTTCTTTCTTCTTTCTTCCTTCTTTTTTCTTTCTTTCTTTCTCTTTCTTCTTTCTTCCTTCTTTTTTCTTTCTTTCTTCGTTTTCTTTCTTTTTCTTTCTTTCTCTTCTTTCTTTCTTTCCTTCTTTCTTTCCTTTCTTCTTTCTTCCTTCCTTCATTTTGAATTTTAGCCACACTAATAAGTGTTCATGGGTTACTTCTGAATCTAAATATCCAAACCAATTAATACATTGAAATTATGAGACCCAGATTTTAACAACTGAATTTAAAAAGGTGCCTATTAAGATGGCAGGCTAGGGGGCATATGGATGGGGTGAGGGTGGGATGGGGTAGGGAAGGAAACCTGGGAATGTTGGTGAAGGGAATTTGACACTGGTGGTGGCTTCAGTGCTATTGTATGTCTAAAACTCAACTAAGAACAACTTTGTAAATCACAGCACTTTCAACAAAAGCAAAACAAAATAGTGATTAAAGAGAGGGACACCTAGTCAAGCATCTTTTTACAGGTGGAAATAAATAAGTGAAGAGTCCCCTGAGGGTAGGGGAAGGTTGCCCCAAGCCTATGTGGAGCTTGGAAGGGTGGGTGGCTGACTTCAATCCAGAACACAGATTGTTCATCTGACATCCAGAGGAAGCAAAGTTCAGGCAAACAGTATGTGAGTGGGTAGGACCAAGTAGCAAGTTGGGGAGCTTCTCTCCCATTGTTTCATTTCTTCTGTGAATCTGGAGAATCCTCTATCAGGGTGGACAAGAAGAGGAGACAGTTTGACAAATGACACACACATACCCCCAGGCTGTTGAGATCGCTGCTCTATCATTTACTTTTTCTTTTTTTTTCTTTTTTTTTTTCTTTTTTTTTTTTTTTTTGTGGTTTTTGGGTCACACCCGGCAGTGCTCAGGGGTTATTCCTGGCTCCAGGCTCAGAAATTGCTCCTGGCAGGCACGGGGGACCATATGGGGCAACGGGATTCGAACTGATGACCTCCTGCATGAAAGGCAAACGCCTTACCTCCATGCTATCTCTCCGGCCCTCATTTACTTTTTCTGTTTGTTTTGTTTGGGGGCCACACTCAATGGTACTTCAGACTACCTGAGACGGTGCTGGGGAGCTCTGTGTTATAGACGAACACTGTTCCCCAGACCTTTGAGCCTTGTGCCCCTCCCTTTCCTTTTCTTTTTGCTCCCATAGAATGTCCATGACTCTCCCACTTTCATTAACTGTCTGGGTACTGTCCAGTTTCCACCCTCCTCCTGGTCCTCAGGGGAGTGGTTCTGGGGTTATTTGCTTTCTTGCAACAAACCTCCATATCCTGGCAAGTTATCAGTTATTGCTTAAGAAATCACCCACAGCCCAGTGACTTAAAGCAACAAGCACTTGACCATCTTTCAAAGTTCTGGAAATGGCAGGATTTCCGGGGGCTAATCTTCCTGTAGGGTTTCTCACATAGCTGCCAACCGAGGTGCTGCTTTGGAGGTG
Source organism: Suncus etruscus (assembly GCF_024139225.1). NCBI lineage: Eukaryota > Metazoa > Chordata > Mammalia > Eulipotyphla > Soricidae > Suncus > Suncus etruscus. The sequence continues at coordinate 67,639,637 of NC_064850.1, forward strand.
AGGATGTGGTCAAATGCTTGCTGGCATGTGTGAGGCCGTGGGTTGACTCCCCAGTGGTGCTCTAAGCAAAAATGTACAAGGTGATGACATTTAGTGTGATCTCACATTGAATGCTGTTGGTTGAGATACAGAGAAGGTGTGTGGATGGAGCCTTCTCTGTGGTCTCCCAGGTGACTAGCTTTCCTGAGCCTGATCTGGGTTCTGAGAGTGAGTCTAAGAGGACAAAAGGCAGAAAGGTTTTACCTGCTGTGATCTGCTTCCAAAGATTGAGTCCCTTCCACTGAAGTTCTATTCAAGTGGCAGGATTTGGAAAGAGCACAGCAGTGAGGATAATTACCTCGCATGCAGTAGACCCAGATTTGATCCCCAGCATCCCATCTAGTCTCCTGAGCCCACCTGGAGTTATCCCTGAATGCAGGGCCAGGAATAAATCCTGAGCACTGCCGGGTGTAGCCCTAAATAACACTAAAGAACCGAGCGTCCCTCCCTTCCATATGCATGAGCTCCAGACCCTGGGCTGCTTTTGCCATCCAAAAATAGGTCCAAAATAGTCCATTTGACTTTAAGGAAATGGAATAATGAATACTAAGATTCGTGTGAAATCATGAAAAGTTTCAAATCCTGAGAAAGATTTTTTAAAAAGTCAGTTGTCACCTGACTTCAAACTCTACTATAAAGTGATAATCATTGAAAAAAAGCAGTCTGTAGATTGGAAGAAAAGTAGACAGTGATCAAGGAAACAGAACTGAAAGCCCAGAAACTGAACCACATGGCATCGGTGTTTATTTTATTTTATTTTATTTTATTTTTGGTTTTGGGGTCACACCTGGCAGTGCTCAGGGGTTACTTCGGGCTCTATGCTCAGGTTCAGGGGACCATATGGGATGCCGGGATTAGAACCAATGACCTTCTGCATGAAAGGCAAACGCCTTACCTCCATGCTATCTCTCTGGCCCCATTAGTGTTTATTTTATGATGAAGATCCACAGAGAGAATGGAAAAGGCCACTCTAAAGACCCTAATCCCAAGATCACAGGCACTCAGGTCAATTGAAAATCAGATTCTCTGTAAGCAGAGAGCTGGTTCTTCAAGGGAGGCTCTATTTCTCTTTCTTTTTGGTTTGGGGGCCACACCTAATGGTGCTCAGGGGACCATAGGTGGTGCCAGGATCACTAAGGCTTCCTCCATGACCAACTGTTCAGCCCTCTGGTCAACCCTGGGTCCCTGACTTCTCTTTGGAATGACAATATCTCTGGCCTTTCTCTAATTAGTAATTAGTAAATCCCTAATTATCTGGTCTGTGAGTAGACTGGTAATAAGAAAGCAGAAAGAAACTATATACAGTGAAGAGCCTCCTTCTGTTTCTCTGGAGTAAAGGACCACAAACTTTGTTTGGCTTTTTTTTGTTTTGTTTTGTTTTGTTTTGTTTTGTTTTGTTTTTGACCAGACCTGGTGGCCCTCAGGGGTTACTCCTGACTCTCTGCTCAGAAGTCGCTCCTGGCAGGCACAGGGGACCATATGGGATGCCGAGATTCGGAACAACCATTAGTCCTGGGTTGGCCGCTTGCAAGGCAAACACCCTACAACTATGCTATCTCTCCTGCCCCTGGCTTTTTTTGTTTGTTTGTTTCTTTTTTGTTTTTTGGGCCACACCCAGTGATGCTCAGGGGTTACTCCTGCTATACACTCAGAAATCACTCCTGGCTTGGGGGACCATCTGAAACACAGGGGATCAAACTGAGGTCCGTTCTAGGTCAGCCGTTTGCAAGGCAAATGCCCTACCACTGTGCTATCACTCTAGCCTCTAGTTTGGCTTTTAGATGTCCAGTTGATATATCTGTACTGGTGGCTTTGGCAATACTAAGTGACACTCGCCATCTACTCTTGGCTCTGGGTTCAAAGACTGATCACTCTGGGTAAAACTTAGGGTACCATATGACGACTGAACCAGGATTAGCCATGTGCAAGATATGTGTCTTCATCCCTATAAAACCTTTTAACATGGGGCCCGGAGAGATAGCACAGCGGCGTTTGCCTTGCAAGCAGCCGATCCAGGACCAAAGGTGGTTGGTTCGAATCCTGGTGTCCCATATGGTCCCCCGTGCCTGCCAGGAGCTATTTCTGAGCAGACAGCCAGGAGTGACCCCTGAGCACTGCCGGGTGTGGCCCAAAAACCAAAAAAAAAAAAAAAAAAAAAAAACCTTTTAACCTAATCTCTAATTGCTGAATCAGTTCTTTTTTGGGTAGGGGATTTATACTTTGAAATATTCAGGAATTTCTTTGGGCAATGTTGGGGAACCATGTATTGCTGGGGGTTGAATATGAAAGCAAAGCATGTGATCTAGTTTATGGAGTCATCTTCCCATACTTCATTGTCTAATTTTACCAGTTGGCCCAAGATGAGGACGGGTGAAGGATGCTAGTCAGCACACACACATGGCTAGATGAACCAATTTCTCTGTGTAAACTCATTTTATGCCATGAACTAGAGATTAAATCCACACTCCTGGGCCAGAGAGATGGCACAATAGGCAGAGCACTTGCCTTGCATGCAGCCAATCTTAGTTGAATTTCTGACATCACATAAAGTCGATAAACTCTGCCAGGAGTGATCCCTGAGCACAGAGACAGGTGAAGCCCTGTGCACAGTTAGGTGTCCCCCACCAAAAAAAAAACAAAAAAAAACACACATTTTCTAATGTCAGCTTTAAAAATATCTGTGGTACTTTGTCCTTCAATCTTTCCTACACCTTGATAAAATGTAAATTTTATTTTCCAGATTTGGGTGAGATTCTCAGTCCCTTACAAGAATTACTGAATTTTTTTTTCTTTTTTTCTTTCTGTGAGTTGCGGTGGAGTATAGGCATGACCGCTCAAGCAATGCCATAGGAATTACACCTCATAGTTGACCAGATAATTAGATACTGCTAGGACCCTGTGCTGTTGGGTCCACCCTGGCAATGTGCAGAGATTATTCTTGGCTCTGTGCTCAGAAATCACTCCTGGAAGACTCTGGGTACTATATAGGATTCTGGGGGCCAAATCTGGGTCAGCTGCATGCAAGGCAAATGTCATACCTGCTATACTATTGCTCCACCTCTCATTTCCTTTCTTAAAAGCCCAATGTTTCTATCTTAATTTTAAAGGTCCAAGGCTATGGTTCATGCCCTACATGTACAAGGTCTTGGGTTCTATCCCTCTCACACCAAAAGACTCCAAGAACTGCCAGGGATAGCTCCATTGAAGAAATCCTCTATATCCTTCACCATAACTCCATTAGCTTCTCACACAGGGGCCTGTGTTCTTGTGGAGCCCCAATAATGCACTGCACAGAGGAGGAGATGGAGTTTTGTGTTGACTGACCCACTCCCAGCTCTGGGAGCTAACTGTCCAGCGCAACTGCAGGAAGGATGGTACCATGTCTGCACAAGCATCTCTCTTGCTTCCTCCTCGACCACTTTATGGTCAACTGTTTCTTTGCAGCATTAGTGGTCTAGTTCGGCTCTCTAAGCAGAAGCCTCATGAATCTCAGATGGAATGTGAGCCTTTCTATGGACATTTGTTTCTCTTTCCCCTCTGCAGTATCTCCACTTGGGTAGCTGTGATTCCATCCATCTTCCTGCTTTTAGTGTCTTTTTTCCTTGCTTCTCACCCTCACTCTGCCAGCCTCTTCCTCCACTTAGGCCCAAACCTCCCAGCTACTATCTACCTTCTATCATCCTTTTCTTTCCCTCCACTCTCTCATCTTTTCTCCTTCTTTCCCCTCTCCTCCTTTCTTTTTTCCCTTTTCTCTCTTCCCTCCCATTCTTCCCCTTCCCTTTGTACTATTTCTCCACTACTATCCTCTCTTTATTTTTTAATACATTTTCCCTGACTGATTACTAAACCTTCACTTCAATTATTAGGTATATGCCTTTTGACCTGAAAACCTATCATTTGAGCCCAAAGCCCCCTCCTGAATGCTTGCCTATTGAGCCCCTCAATTTTCTCAAAGCTAATCCAAAAAGTTTTACATTCAATAAGTTACATTAGTGGTGTGTGTGTGTGTGTGTGTGTGTGTGTGTGTGTGTTTGTGTGTTGTGTGTGTGTGTGTGTTTGGGGCACACTTGGCGGTGCTTAAAACTTACTCCTGTCTCTGTGCTCAGGGATCAGTTTTGGTGGTGCTCGGGAGACCACGTATAGTGCTGGGATTGAACCCAGATCCCCTGTGTGCAAAGCAGATGCACTGTACTCTAGTTCCAACCCCAGGTTTTTATTAGAGAATATGCAGGCACCATACTCAGCAGCACTTTGTGTTTGGGGTCACTCCTTGCCATACTTGGGGAACCCTGCAGTGCCAGGGAACAAACCCAGATCTCCTGCATTCAAAGCTTGCACTCGGCACATTTAAGTACTTCTCAGCCCCCTTCACTCCTCAGTGTCTGGGCTGGTGTCTTTGTCTTGTACCTCCCCATTTTCCTTCTAATTTGCTACCATAAAAGGCAACCAAAACGGTTCCTGATGAACCATCACTCCTCCCTGGGCTGTCAAGACCCCACTTAAACAATGTGTCCCCCAGGGGCAGAGAAATAGCACAGTGTTTGGGCATTTGCCTTGCATGTGGCTGGGTTAGATTCTCGGCATCCCATATGGTCCCTCGACCCTGCCAGGAGTGATTTCTGAGCTCAGAGTAAGCCCTGAGCACCACCGGGTGTGTCCCCTCCCGCTCCAAGCCCCAATGTATCCTCCAGCCTTACTGGCTCACTCTGTCACTCCCTGCAGATGGATGCCTGGTGCTGTCCAATTGTCCAATTTCTCTTCTTTCCCCACAGAAATAGGACCACTCCTGCAGGGGACTTCACACGGGATATTTTTTTCTGCCTGGTGACTCCAGTCTGGATCGTGGTGAGTTCCCCACCTCTCACGTCTGTCCAGTCTTCAGTATTGCCTTCGCCTGCATCACCCCGGGAACTCCCATCTGGGGAGAGAAGCTGCTCCTCAGTGACGTCAGAGGGAGAGTCAGGCTGGGCTTCCGGGGTGTCATGGGAAGCCTCGCCCAGGAGCTGTGATGTTAAGGGAGGACAGTATTCAAATTGTTAACAACTGACTCAAGTTTTGGAGTTTATTCCAGACTGTAAACTTGTTTGTGTCACTTTTTTAGTATTTTTGTATTGTGGGGTGTCTCAAGTGGTGCTCAGGTGACCCTTGGGTTCCTCTTAGAGATTCAGTGCAAGGGTCTGAGGATTTGGTACTGCTGTGCTAAGGGCTGCCCAGGCCACTCTCCAGCTGGATTCGGTGGAGCTCAGGAGGCCCTGAGTTTGCACCCTAATCCCTCACTATACCCCTGGTTCTAATTTCATGTCTTTATCTTTAGGGACACACTCCCCTGCAGGGCTTGGGGTCTTGAGAGGCATACCCAGTGGGGCTAAAAACCAGTCCTATGTCCTAGGAAGCAAATCCAAGGGCCACATTTCTGTCTCAGTTCCCCCCTCCCTTTCCCTTCCCTTCTGTTTCCCTTCCCTTTCCCTTTCCTTTCCTTCCTTTCCCTCCCCTCCCCTCCCCTTCCTTTCTCTTCCCTTCTCTTCCCGACATGTGTGAGGCCTGGTTGGTTTTGGTTTGGGGGGATTCATTCATACTGATACTCAAGGGACCATTCAGTGATGGGGATCCCACTCAAGATGCCTTTTGAATTCTATCTTTAGTTCTGGCCCTAGGTTTGATCATCAGTACTTCACCCACTCTGCCAAAAAAACATTCCAGTATGTTGTGAGCAATATTACATGTCACCAGCTCTTCTTGTCATTGGCGGAGGTGATGATGATGTTGGGGTGTTTCCCAAGATGCAAGCAGGGCCTAGGTTCCTTGCCAGTGATTATTGGTCAATCTGAGCAGTCAATGTGGATTCGCTGCTGCTGGGATCCTGCAGTCTTGGGGATCACCCGGGATACCACACCCTATAATAGTTGGGGGATCAAACTGGAAGTCAGCTACATGGAAGGCATTCCCCTTAACCTTTGTAATATATCTCTGGCTCCTATTTTTGTCTCTCCCCCCCCCCCCCACATTTAGCAGTGCTCAGGGGTGCTTGTGATACTCCTGGAAGTACTCAGGGGACCTGTGGTACCTAGAATAGAACCATTCAAGAACCTTAACCTCTACTCTACTGTCTTTCCAACTCTGTCATGGTTTTTTTTTCTTGGGGAAAGAGGCTTGGGTCATACCCAGCCATGTTCAAGAGTTACTTCTGACACTGAGCTCAGGGATTATTCTTGGCAGAGAGACTATATGGTATGACTGATCAAACCCAGGTTTGCTACATACAAGGCAAATACCCTACCCACTGTACTATCACTCTGCCCTCCATCCTATCATGTCGTATTAAACTGTGTACATTGTGTTTTATTGTGCATGTATATATATATTACCATTTATTTAACAAAACTCTTAACATACAAGCAATTTCCAAGATTCTAATAATCTTCTTATCTTGTGTATACTTATCAGATTTGTAGAAAGCAAGTCTGTTTTGCTTTTTTGAGTTTTGAAGTCTCCTGGTGATATTCAGCAACTTCCCTTCCCTTCCATTTCTTTTCAGCAACTATACCCCACTCTGTGCTTAAACGTTACTCCCAATATACTTGGGACCAGGTAGTGGCAGGCCTCCAGCAAGGAATGGCTGAGCACCTCCAGCTCTAATACTTGACTTCTGACAATCCACACTCTCCCCAATATTAGTTATTATAAACTTTCATTTTGGTCAACCTGGGATGGCAGGAGAAACAAGTAAGTGTCTATTTCAACAATTCCTATTGAGAGAATATAAAGCAATTTTGCTTGGGGGTTTTGGGCTGTACCCTACAGTGCTCAAAAGTTACTCCTTGCTCTATGCTCAGGAATCACTCTTAGTGGTGCTCAGGAGGCCATATGAGATGACAGGGAGTGAACTTGGGTCAGACACATGCAAGGCAAATACCCTCCACACTACTATTGCTCAGGCTTGAGAATATTAAGCAATTTTGAGACCAGTGTCTCCACAGATCATTGCATAACAGGTACTTACTAAATAATGAAAAAAGAAATGGACAAGCACAGACAAATGCAGGGAAACAACTTAGCTTATAGGATCAACTATGGACTTAGGTCAGACCCCAGGGGAAGTCCTGGTTTTAGGATTGGTGTTTGTACAACTCTAAATAAATCACGTCACTTTATTAAACCTTGCTTTACTCATTTGTAAGTTGGAACTCCTAATCCCTCCTCCACATGATTATTATGAGATGAATTCATAGTGCCTGTGCTTTAGAACCAAAATAAAAGCATTCAAAAAGTAATACCTAGGGGCCAGAGTGATAGTGCAGTGGATAAGGCATTTGCCTTAACATGGCATACCTGGGTTTGATCCACGTCATCCCAGATGGCTCCCAAGCCCACCAGGAGTGATTTCTGAGCTCAGAACCAGAGATAAACCCTGAGTACCATAGGTGTGGCCCAAAAACAAAAACAAAATAAAAGGAGTACCTTGGAATTGGAGAGATAATACAGTGGGTAGGTACTTGCCTTGCATGTTGCCCACCTGGGTTTGATCCCTGGCATTCTATATGGCTCCCCAAGGCCTGCCAGGAGTGATCCTTGAGTGCAGAGGCAGGAGTAACCCTTGATCATTCTGGGTATGGCAGCTCCCTCAAAAAATTAATACCTTATATGGCAAAATGATAGCTTCTTTTATAAAAAGTCTCCTCACACACTTCTTCCTCCAGAAATGGGTTTCTTTGCAAAGATTCTCTGTGTTGGGTCAGAGCAATAGCACAGCAGTAAGACATTTGCCTTGCATGCAGCCAACACAGGATGGACTCCCAGTTCGAATCCAGGCATCCCATATGGTACACATAGCCTGTCAGAAGTGACTTCTGAGTGCAGAGCCAGGAGTAACCCCTGAGCGCCACTGGGTGTGACCTTAAAAAAAAAGATTCTGGGCCCGGAGAGATAGCACAGCGGCATTTGCCTTGCAAGAAGCCGTTCCAGGACCAAAGGTGGTTGGTTCGAATCCCGGTGTCCCACATGGTCCCCCGTGCCTGCCAGGAGCTATTTCTGAGCAGACAGCCAGGAGTAACCCCGAGCAGTGCCGGGTGTGGCCCAAAAACCAAAAAAAAAAAAAAAAAAAAAGATTCTCTGTGTCATTTTGTGCCTCTGTCTTTCTGTCTCTCTTCTCTCTTTCACACACATAATAACAAATTATACATGTTATCTTCACTTAACATGCTTGATAGATTCTTGTAATTTGTAACTTTAAGTGAGGTGACAAAGCCAGTTTTGCTTGTGTTAATTGATTAAAAAATAAAGTGTGCTGTTCCTAAGGCTCATTTATGGTCACAGAAACATCACCAAGCTTCTAAATAAGGATCCAAGCATTTATATCTAACAGTGACCCATGTTCAGTGTTCACGCCTTCCTTTTCCCATGCACTCCAGTTGAGGGTTGTGTGGACCAGACCTTATTTATGCAGTTCAGCATTTGGTGGGTTCACACTCTAGACAGGGGGCAGAGCACACCCATAGTATCTCCACTGGAGACTAGCTAGACATGGGATGAACTGGACCAAGGAAAGGAAAAGGGAGGTCAGAGCAACAGTACCATGTGTAGCATACTTGATGCAGCTGAACCAGGTTCAACCCTGGCACCCTGGATAGTCCATCAAAACCCTCCCAATGTGATCCCCTAAGCACAGACCAGGAGTTAGTCCTGAGCACCACTGAGTATGGCTCTGATAAACAAAATAAATAAAACAACCAACATGTTGGGGTGTGAGAACAAGCAGTATCTGTAGAAAAACTCACACAGACTTGTGGAGCTTAGAACTTCTGCAGAGATGGCCCCCAGAAAGGAAGCCTCCTTTGTGTTTTTGTTTTTGTACTTTTGGTTTCTGAGTCACACACAGAAGTATTCAGAGATCACTTCTGGTGGTGCTTGGCAGGACGTATGAGGTGTCAGGGATCAAACTTGGGTCAGTGCTTACAAGGCAAGTGCTCTCCCTACTGTACTCTGGTCCCTGGGTTTGCCTTTGGGGATACAACCTTCAGTGCTCAGATGGTGTGCGGAGGGTTTAGATAGGGGATCAGAAGCAGGACTCTTATATACAAAGTATGTGCTCCCAACCCTCTGAGCCAGCCCTCCTATATGTGAAACCAATTTTAATTTTTTATAAAAACCTATTTTAGGGGCCTGAGAGATAGCATGGAGGTAGGACATTTGCCTTGCAGGCAGAAGGCTGGTGGTTCGAATACCCGCATCCCATATGGTCCCCCAAGCCTGCCAGGAGCGATTTCAGAGTGTAAAGCCAGGAGTAACTCCTGAGCACTGCCAGGTGTGATCCAAAAACCAAAATAAAAAAACAAAGGGCCGGAGAGATAGCATGGAGGTAAGGTGTTTGCCTTGCATGCAGAAGGACGGTGGTTCGAATCCCGGCATCCCATATGGTCTCCCGAGCCTGCCAAGAGTGATTTCTGAGCATAGAGCCAGGAGTAATCCCTAAGCACTGCTCGGTGTGACCCAAACAAACAAACAAACAAACAAAAAACAACAACACCTATTTTTTTTTCCTTCCAGATTATGAGAGTCTGTGATGAGCCCCTGTAGGGTACAGTCCTTGTGTCTCACCAGCCCTGAGACAGCCATCAAGTTGCACCTGGAGTCCACTTGCTCTGCCTACCCTGGGAGAAGATTGCCACTATCCAATTTCTCATGCTGGAGTCAGAGGTTGCTCTTGAAGGAAAGGGAAGTCCTAAATCTTACTCAGATTTTTCATTTTCTGTCGCCTTGCCCTCACAAAAGAGAATTTCTGGAGGAGAAGAGTGGTGAAGCAAAACAAGTTTATGTGGCAAATAAAAGGAGGGAAGGGGGTAGATAAAGGGACATGCTCAAGAGAGAACATGAACAAAGTTCACATCCCTATCAGTGGGCCATGCCCCACGATGGATAAATGAGCCCTAAAATAAGGTCACAGAGGCAAAGTGAGGCTCAGAAATGACAGATAGATCTTGAGGAGAGGCAAGACAAGTGCACCCTTTTCTCAGAAGTGTATTAACAAAACAAAGTGGAAGAAAACCAAGTTATTCAGGACCCCCTTGTGTACCTGTGTCTGCTTAATCGGTTTGGAAGACTGGTCTGATGTAATGTCAGCGAATGCAGACACATCCTCTGTTCTTCTAAAACACTCGCTGTTTGAACACAACTCTAGTTGCAGACATGCTGAGAGCAGTTAGACGGCAATTTCATACCCAGTGTCACTGACTTTCCTTCCCTGTGCCTCATGTTCTCACTAACAAAATGCAATTAATGTAAACTTGCTTCAAAAGGTAATGGTGAAGATAATAAATTTTGAATTAATTATATTTGACACATAAGTGCAGTTCAACACAGTGACTTGGGGGGAGGGACCACACACAGTGATGCTCAGGGGTTCCTCTTGGCTCTGTGCTAGGGAATCTCTATTGACAGTGCTTGAGGAACCATATGATGCCAGGGATTGAACCTGCATGGATCAATGCAAGTCAAGCATTTTGCCCCCTAACAATCTCTGCCTAGGGTGACTTAATTTTATTCAGGGGAAGGGGATTTTACCCAACATTGCTCAGCCTTACTCCTGCACCCAGGGATCACTTCTGGGAGGGCTTGGGGACTATATGGGGATACAACTTGGGTCAGCTGCTTGCAAAACATGTACCCAACCAACCCTCCATACTACGTCTCTAGCCCCCAAAGTGACTTCTTTTGGGGGGGGGTCACACCCAGCAGTGCTTAGAGCTTATTCTTGACTCTGCATTCAGGGATCACTCCTAGAAGTGCTTGAGAACTATATAGGATGCCAAGGATTGAACCTGCGCTGGCTACGTGCAAGGCAATTGACCTACCCAGTTATACTATGGCCTGCCCCGATTCTAGGATAGCAAATATTGGGTGCTAAGGAGCTACTGCAGGGGAGACAGCCTGTCTGTGGCACCTGTCGCTGAGACAGTCCAGCAGGAACATTCGAACCACAGTACCAAGGCACATGGCACCAGCCACAGTTGCACAAAGTAGATGACCTGTGTACACACACAGTCACATACACAACTCACATTCATGTGCTTTCACACACCCACACATAATCACATATACTCACACACCCACACACACATACTCACATACATATATACTCATCTACACATACAAATATTCACACACATAGTCGGACACTCTCATCACATACTCACACATATATTCTCACTCACAGACCCACACTCAGGCACACATTTACACTCACATACATACTACATTAAAACACTCTCACTCATACTCTTCCATTCACACACCACATCACACACATCATGCATGTCACACACTCATTCATACATATAAACACCACATACTCAACATCACAGATACTGCACACTCACTCATACTCTCATATCTACACATACCGCACATTCATAATCACTCATGCACAACACACTCTCATACAAACATCACACATTCCAGATACACGCCACTCATACACACCACAAATACTCATATACTCTCACATTCACATATTCATACATAGCACATGTACACATGCCACAACACTCACACACACCATGCATACACACACTACACGCACTCACATTCATCCATCAGACACACTCAGATGCACCCTCATATTTACACACACGTAGTCACATCTCTCTTTCTCTCTCTCTTTCTCCCTGTCTCTCACACATGGAATGTTCATTTTTATCCATCTATTCTTTTGT